>NC_135223.1:8431519-8531519 GCF_052324685.1 Brachyhypopomus gauderio
CCTTCACACACCCCCTCCTTCACACACACCCGCCTTCACACACCCCCGCCTTCACACACACCCTCCTTCACACACCCCCTCCTTCACACACACCCGCCTTCACACACACCCGCCTTCACACACACCCGCCTTCACACACCCTCCTTCACACACCCCCGCCTTCACACACCCCCTCCTTCACACACCCCCTCCTTCACACACCCCCTCCTTCACACACACCGCCTTCACACACACCCGCCTTCACACACCCGCCTTCACACACACCCGCCTTCACACACCCCCTCCTTCACACACACCGCCTTCACACACACCCGCCTTCACACACACCCGCCTTCACACACCCCCTTCTTCACACACACCCGCCTTCACACACACCCTCCTTCACACACACCCTCCTTCACACACCCCGCCTTCTCTTTCCCAAAAGGATGTTGCACAATGTTTCCAGAACTTTCTCTGAACTGCTTCTGTCAACATGCAGAGGAACTATGTGACCGATAGAACCTTGAACTTGCAACTAAAAAAAAACAGCAGATAGATGAGACATGGTGCATGGTGGGAACTGCACTTGTGTAGTAGCAGCATGTGTGGCTGTGTGAGGGTGAGGGTGTGGGTGAGGGTGTGGGTGAGGGTGTGGGTGAGGGTGAGGGTGTGGGTGAGGGTGAACCCTGTAGGTGCAGACAGACTGAGGTCTTACTCACTTGGAGGATTTACGACTTGCAATCTGGTGTCTGTGCTGTATAGACAGGTTTCCATACTCTGTCTCTGTCTCCTGGAAATAAAACCAAATGTTTTAAGTCAGCATAGCACTAGGGGTTGGTGTGCTGAGTGGTGTGTGTGTGAGTGGGGTGTGTGTGGATGGGGTGTGTGTGAGTGGTGTGTGTGTGAGTGGGGTGTGTGGATGGGGTGTGTGTGTGAGTGGTGTGTGTGTGAGTGGGGTGTGCTGAGTGGTGTGTGTGTGAGTGGTGTGTATGTGAGTGGGGTTTGTGCTGAGTGGTGTGTGTGTGGATGGGGTGTGTGTGAGTGGTGTGTGTGTGTGAGTGGGGTGTGTGTGGACGGGGTGTGTGTGAGTGGTGTATGTGTGAGTGGGGTGTGTGGATGGGGTGTGTGTGTGAGTGGGGTGTGCTGAGTGGTGTGTGTGTGAGTGGTGTGTATGTGAGTGGGGTTTGTGCTGAGTGGTGTGTGTGTGGATGGGGTGTGTGTGAGTGGTGTGTGTGTGAGTGGGGTGTGCTGAGTGGTGTGTGTGTGAGTGGTGTGTGTGTGAGTGGGGTGTGTGTGAGTGGGGTGTGTGCTGAGTGGTGTATGTGTGAGTGGGGTGTGTGTGAGTGGGGTGTGTGCTGAGTGGGGTGTGTGTGAGTGGGGTGTGTGTGAGTGGGGTGTGTGCTGAGTGGGGTGTGTGTGAGTGGGGTGTGTGCTGAGTGGTGTGTGTGTGAGTGGTGTGTGTGTGAGTGGGGTGTGTGTGAGTGGTGTGTGTGTGAGTGGGGTGTGTGTGGATGGGGTGTGTGTGGATGGGGTGTGTGTGAGTGGGGTGTGTGAGTGGGGTGTGTGTGGGGTGTGTGTGAGTGGGGTGTGTGCTGAGTGGTGTGTGTGTGGATGGGGTGTGTGTGAGTGGGGTGTGTGTGAGTGGGGTGTGTGTGAGTGGGGTGTGTGTGAGTGGGGTGTGTGTGAGTGGGGTGTGTGTGAGTGGGGTGTGTGTGGATGGGGTGTGTGTGAGTGGGGTGTGTGTGGATGGGGTGTGTGTGAGTGGGGTGTGTGTGGGTGGGGTGTGTGTGGGTGGGGTGTGTGTGAGTGGGGTGTGTGTGGATGGGGTGTGTGTGAGTGGGGTGTGTGTGAGTGGGGTGTGTGTGGGTGGGGTGTGTGTGAGTGGGGTGTGTGTGAGTGGGGTGTGTGAGTGGGGTGTGTGTGAGTGGGGTGTGTGTGTAAGTGGTGTGTGTGTGAGTGGTGTGTGTGTGAGTGGGGTGTGTGTGGATGGGGTGTGTGTGAGTGGGGTGTGTGTGAGTGGGGTGTGTGTGGGTGGGGTGTGTGTGAGTGGGGTGTGTGTGAGTGGGGTGTGTGTGGATGGGGTGTGTGAGTGGGGTGTGTGAGTGGGGTGTGTGTGAGTGGGGTGTGTGTGGGGTGTGTGTGAGTGGGGTGTGTGCTGAGTGGGGGGTGTGTGGATGGGGTGTGTGTGAGTGGGGTGTGTGTGAGTGGTGTGTGTGTGTGTGGGGTGTGTGTGAGTGGGGTGTGTGCTGAGTGGGGGGTGTGTGGATGGGGTGTGTGTGAGTGGGGTGTGTGTGAGTGGTGTGTGTGTGAGTGGGGTGTGTGTGAGTGGGGTGTGTGTGGATGGGGTGTGTGTGAGTGGGGTGTGTGTGGATGGGGTGTGTGTGGGTGGGGTGTGTGTGAGTGGGGTGTGTGTGAGTGGGGTGTGTGTGGATGGGGTGTGTGAGTGGGGTGTGTGTGAGTGGGGTGTGTGTGAGTGGGGTGTGTGTGAGTGGGGTGTGTGTGGATGGGGTGTGTGTGAGTGGTGTGTGTGTGAGTGGGGTGTGTGTGAGTGGGGTGTGTGTGGGTGGGGTGTGTGTGAGTGGGGTGTGTGTGGATGGGGTGTGTGAGTGGGGTGTGTGTGTGGATGGGGTGTGTGTGAGTGGGGTGTGTGTGAGTGGGGTGTGTGTGGATGGGGTGTGTGTGAGTGGGGTGTGTGTGAGTGGGGTGTGTGTGAGTGGGGTGTGTGTGAGTGGGGTGGGTGTCAGTGGTGTGTGTGTGAGTGGGGTGTGTGTGAGTGGGGTGTGTGTGAGTGGGGTGTGTGTGAGTGGGGTGGGTGTCAGTGGTGTGTGTGTGAGTGGGGTGTGTGTGAGTGGGGTGTGTGTGAGTGGGGTGTGTGTGGATGAGGTGTGTGTGGATGGGGTGTGTGTGAGTGGGGTGTGTGTGGATGAGGTGTGTGTGGATGGGGTGTGTGTGAGTGGGGTGTGTGTGAGTGGTGTGTGTGTGAGTGGGGTGTGTGTGAGTGGGGTGTGTGTGAGTGGTGTGTGTGTGAGTGGGGTGTGTGTGAGTGGGGTGTGTGTGGATGAGGTGTGTGTTGTTGGTGTTGCTCTTACCATGGAGGCCTTAGATTTGGCTCTCTCAGACTCAATATGCTGCTTGACAGCCAGGTAGATAAAGCGGTACTGTGCTTCTGTCTGCACCATTCCTGAACGCTGCTCACGCACCATCTGGATGCATTTCTGGATGTCGATGTCACAGTCCACACCTGAGAAGATACCAAAACACTCCTGAGAAGATACCAACACATTCCTGAGAAGATACCAACACATTCCTGAGAAGATACCAACACACACCAGAGAACACAATAATACTGAGTCACTACATAAAAATGCATGAAAAATAACAATACATGATGAAGCTACAGGTATAAAACACTACAAATAAAATGAAAAAACCTGTTGACTTAAATGTTCAGTATTTTGATAAACACTACTGCTGAGGCATTCCAGGGTTTGTGATGGGAATTGAGCAGCCCACTCACCCTATACTGGGCATGTTAAACTCCTACTTTAAAACTGTAATTAATACTTACATTATTACTGTAGTGGGTTTGAATACAATATACAGTCTTAACAACGTGATCCTGTTATGCTGCTCTGTAGGTGGCCCTCTGCCTTCATGGTGGGGCTTTTTGCATATTTGATATGGGATTTAGTTCAGCTGACCAGGATGAAGGATATGAGCTTCCTGTGTACCTGCCCCTACTGCCCCCCACTGCCCCTACTGCCCCCACTGCCCCCCACTGCCCCTACTGCCCCCCACTGCCCCCACTGCCCCTACTGCCCCCACTGCCCCCACTGCCCCCACTGCCCCTACTGCCCCCCACTGCCCCTACTGCCCCTACTGCCCCCACTGCCCCTACTGCCCCCACTGCCCCTACTGCCCCTACTGCCCCCCACTGCCCCTACTGCCCCTACTGCCCCCACTGCCCCTACTGCCCCCCACTGCCCCTACTGCCCCCACTGCCCCCTACTGCCCCCCACTGCCCCTACTGCCCCTACTGCCCCCACTGCCCCACACAGCTCTGTGTATTTGCTGTTGTGGTTTTGGACAGGAGCCTCATATTCAGCTCCGCTAAGGGCCCTTGAACAGATTCGGCACATTCCAGAGTGTATAAAACCTTGTGGAGTCGAACAAAGCCTCAACAGTCAGGCCAACCCCCCCGACACACACAACCTGGGTTAGAGAGGGAGGGGAGGGAGGGAGAGAGGGAAAGGAGGAGAGAATTAGAGAGAGAAGGGGAGGGGCAGAGAGAGACTCACCTTTAATGTTGATTGTTTCTATTAGCATGTCGATGACCACAATAGTTCCTGTTCGACCAATTCCAGCGCTAAAAAAAATATCATAAGCTCGTTATAGATCTGGCCTGTAATGCAGCTTCCAACCCACTCTACTAGCCCAACCCACTGTACCACTAGCCCAACCCACTCTACTAGCCCAACCCACTGTACCACTAGCCCAACCCACTCTACTAGCCCAACCCACTGTACCACTAGCCCAACCCACTCTACTAGCCCAACCCACTTTACCACTAGCCCAACCCACTGTACCACTAGCCCAACCCACTCTACTAGCCCAACCCACTGTACCACTAGCCCAACCCACTCTACTAGCCCAACCCACTGTACCACTAGCCCAACCCACTCTACTAGCCCAACCCACTGTACCACTAGCCCAACCCACTCTACTAGCTCAACCCACTGTACCACTAGCCCAACCCACTCTACTAGCCCAACCCACTGTACCACTAGCCCAACCCACTCTACTAGCCCAACCCACTGTACCACTAGCCCAACCCACTCTACTAGCCCAACCCACTTTACCACTAGCCCAACCCACTCTACTAGCCTAACCCACTGTACCACTAGCCCAACCCACTGTACCACTAGCCCAACCCACTCTACTAGCCCAACCCACTGTACCACTAGCCCAACCCACTCTACTAGCCCAACCCACTGTACCACTAGCCCAACCCACTGTACCACTAGCCCAACCCACTCTACTAGCCCAACCCACTGTACCACTAGCCCAACCCACTCTACTAGCCCAACCCACTGTACCACTAGCCCAACCCACTCTACTAGCCCAACCCACTGTACCACTAGCCCAACCCACTCTACTAGCCCAACCCACTGTACCACTAGCCCAACCCACTCTACTAGCCCAACCCACTGTACCACTAGCCCAACCCACTGTACCACTAGCCCAACCCACTGTACCACTAGCCCAACCCACTCTACTAGCCCAACCCACTGTACCACTAGCCAAACCCACTCTTAGCCCAACCCACTGTACCACTAGCCCAACCCACTGTACCACTAGCCCAACCCACTCTACTAGCCCAACCCACTGTACCACTAGCCCAACCCACTCTACTAGCCCAACCCACTGTACCACTAGCCCAACCCACTGTACCACTAGCCCAACCCACTCTACTAGCCCAACCCACTGTACCACTAGCCCAACCCACTCTACTAGCCCAACCCACTGTACCACTAGCCCAACCCACTCTACTAGCCCAACCCACTGTACCACTAGCCCAACCCACTCTACTAGCCCAACCCACTGTACCACTAGCCCAACCCACTCTACTAGCCCAACCCACTGTACCACTAGCCCAACCCACTGTACCACTAGCCCAACCCACTGTACCACTAGCCCAACCCACTCTACTAGCCCAACCCACTGTACCACTAGCCAAACCCACTCTTAGCCCAACCCACTGTACCACTAGCCCAACCCACTGTACCACTAGCCCAACCCACTCTACTAGCCCAACCCACTGTACCACTAGCCCAACCCACTCTACTAGCCCAACCCACTCTACTAGCCCAACCCACTGTACCACTAGCCCAAACCACTCTACTAGCCCAACCCACTGTACCACTAGCCCAACCCACTGTACCACTAGCCCAACCCACTCTACTAGCTCAACTCACTCTACTAGCCCAACCCACTCTACTAGCCCAACCCACTGTACCACTAGCCAAACCCACTCTTAGCCCAACCCACTGTACCACTAGCCCAACCCACTGTACCACTAGCCCAACCCACTCTACTAGCTCAACTCACTCTACTAGCCCAACCCACTCTACTAGCCCAACCCACTCTACTAGCTCAACCCACTGTACCAACATGTGCCAAACTCAAGGTCCGCAGGCCAAAAAATTCAAATATGTGCAGAGACCAAAAACTACCTGTGAAGTGGCGGAATCTCCACACTGCAGTTTCTATATTGATGCAATTTTCCCAATAAGTGTAATTAAGAAATAAAATAATAATCCCAAAATGTCCAGGAAAAGAAAAATCGATGTAGATGTGAGGGTGTTTCAAGAAAGATATGAAAGCGTATAAATGTTTGCTTTAAGGAGAAAAAGTGGTATGTCTTTTGTGTTATGAAGCGGTGGCTGTTGTCAAAAAGTACAACCTACGTCGGCATTTTGAGCCCAAAAACAAAGCTAAGTATGTCAAAATTAGGCATCAAGAAAAACAAATTGCCAAAGAATTAAAAGGCAAACTGCGATCGCAACAGAATGTGTTAGTGAAAGCCACAACCACAAACAATGCAGCAGCAAAAGCTGGTTTGTTGTGGCTGAAGAAATCGCCCACGCTACAGTCTTTTTCAGAGGGAGCGTTTTTGAAGCACAATTGCGATTTTCACACTTATTTAATATTTCAAGTTTTTAACAAAGTAAATGTGATATCTTTGATGTTATTTTTCTTTATTCACTTGGATAGTTTGATCATTGATTGATAGAGTAATGTGGGTTTCATCACCTAACAAATTAAAAGGATTTATGTTATAATAACGGCAACAAGCAAACATATTTTTAATATCTATTTAAATATATCTGTAATATTTGTAACTTGAATAAGTAATAAATTCAGAGGTATTTAATAGGGGTGGGAATCGTTTACTATCTCACGATTCGATTCCGATTTTGGGGCCCACGATTCGATTCAAAATCGATTTTCGATTCAAAACGATTTTTGATTCAAAAAACAATTTGGTTTATAAAAATGTCTGCTTCAGTCTATAAAATCTGCATGATCTACTACAGTCTGCTTTGCCAGACAGAATGACAAATATAGAAAATTAAGTGTCTTTCACATTTAATTAACAAAAATAAAGTGCTTTGGTAAAATAAAATGGTTTTTGTTGTGTTAACAAAATTCTTGAGCTTCATTTTGCGAGCTGTCAGGGCTGGCTCGGATGCAGTTCCCCCAGCCGTCGCTAGGGGCACCACAGTCAGTCCCAGACTAAACCGGCGTAACTGTATGTTCTCAGCCAGGTCCCTGCTTTCTCTGTGGTTGCTTCTCTTTTAATGGTGTCTCGCCACCTCTCTCTGTTATGCTTTCTCTTTACTTATTCGAGTATCTATCTCCTGCATCGCTTCCTGACCCATCTCAAGTTTTCCCAATTCTACATTTCCCAATGTATTTCTTCCTATCCGTTTTGCCTTTATTTTTGGGAAGGGTTTTATTTTGCTGCAGCATTTTTTGCCAGTTACTTCTGCTGGCGTCCTTGGTTTCGTTCGGTCTTCCCCGGCATTCGGTAAAAACCAAAATGAACCCATATTTTTGCCGTAAATGAAGACGGGACAGGTTGAATATCTCTTTCCTCCATCTGTTTTGAACCTTTTCCGTGCATGAGTCTGTCCCAGAACCTGCTGCGTAAAGTCTCGCGTAATTTTGTAATTGCATAACGCGAGACTTCACCACGACTTAGAATCGATTTTGGAACATTTAAAATCGATTCTGAATAGTAGTAAATGAGAATCAATTTTTGATATATGAATCGATTTTTTGGCACACCTAGTATTCATCTAGTATTTAACATTAAGGAGTAGGTACATTTATAAGTTACATATGGCCCTTCGTGGGTAACGATTATGCTGATGTGGCCCGCGGTGAAAATGAGTTTGACACCCTCAGATCCCACTGTACCACTAGCCCATCCCACTGTACCACTAGCCCAACCCACTCTACCACTAGCCCAACCCACTCTACCACTAGCCCAACCCACTTTACCACTAGCCCAACCCACTCTACCACTAGCCCATCCCACTGTACCACTAGCCCAACCCACTCTACCACTAGCCCAACCCACTCTACCACTAGCCCAACCCACTTTACCACTAGCCCAACCCACTTTACCACTAGCCCAACCCACTCTACCACTAGCCCAACCCACTCTACCACTAGCCCAACCCACTTTACCACTAGCCCAACCCACTTTACCACTAGCCCATCCCACTTTACCACTAGCCCAACCCACTCTACCACTAGCCCAACCCACTTTACCACTAGCCCAACCCACTGTACCACTAGCCCAACCCACTCTACCACTAGCCCATCCCACTGTACCACTAGCCCAACCCACTCTACCACTAGCCCATCCCACTTTACCACTAGCCCAACCCACTGTACCACTAGCCCAACCCACTCTACCACTAGCCCATCCCACTGTACCACTAGCCCATCCCACTTTACCACTAGCCCAACCCACTTTACCACTAGCCCAACCCACTGTACCACTAGCCCAACCCACTGTACCACTAGCCCAACCCACTGTACCACTAGCCCAACCCACTTTACCACTAGCCCAACCCACTTTACCACTAGCCCAACCCACTCTACCACTAGCCCATCCCACTTTACCACTAGCCCAACCCACTTTACCACTAGCCCAACCCACTGTACCACTAGCCCAACCCACTCTACCACTAGCCCAACCCACTTTACCACTAGCCCAACCCACTCTACCACTAGCCCAACCCACTTTACCACTAGCCCAACCCACTTTACCACTAGCCCATCCCACTCTACCACTAGCCCAACCCACTGTACCACTAGCCCATCCCACTGTACCACTAGCCCATCCCACTTTACCACTAGCCCAACCCACTTTACCACTAGCCCAACCCACTGTACCACTAGCCCAACCCACTGTACCACTAGCCCAACCCACTGTACCACTAGCCCAACCCACTCTACCACTAGCCCAACCCACTTTACCACTAGCCCAACCCACTTTACCACTAGCCCAACCCACTCTACCACTAGCCCATCCCACTTTACCACTAGCCCAACCCACTGTACCACTAGCCCAAACCACTCTACTAGCCCAACCCACTGTACCACTAGCCCAACCCACTGTACCACTAGCCCAACCCACTGTACCACTAGCCCAAACCACTCTACTAGCCCAACCCACTGTACCACTAGCCCAACCCACTGTACCACTAGCCCAACCCACTGTACCACTAGCCCAACCCACTCTACTAGCTCAACTCACTCTACTAGCCCAACCCACTCTACTAGCCCAACCCACTGTACCACTAGCCAAACCCACTCTTAGCCCAACCCACTGTACCACTAGCCCAACCCACTGTACCACTAGCCCAACCCACTCTACTAGCTCAACTCACTCTACTAGCCCAACCCACTCTACTAGCCCAACCCACTCTACTAGCTCAACCCACTGTACCAACATGTGCCAAACTCAAGGTCCGCAGGCCAAAAAATTCAAATATGTGCAGAGACCAAAAACTACCTGTGAAGTGGCGGAATCTCCACACTGCAGTTTCTATATTGATGCAATTTTCCCAATAAGTGTAATTAAGAAATAAAATAATAATCCCAAAATGTCCAGGAAAAGAAAAATCGATGTAGATGTGAGGGTGTTTCAAGAAAGATATGAAAGCGTATAAATGTTTGCTTTAAGGAGAAAAAGTGGTATGTCTTTTGTGTTATGAAGCGGTGGCTGTTGTCAAAAAGTACAACCTACGTCGGCATTTTGAGCCCAAAAACAAAGCTAAGTATGTCAAAATTAGGCATCAAGAAAAACAAATTGCCAAAGAATTAAAAGGCAAACTGCGATCGCAACAGAATGTGTTAGTGAAAGCCACAACCACAAACAATGCAGCAGCAAAAGCTGGTTTGTTGTGGCTGAAGAAATCGCCCACGCTACAGTCTTTTTCAGAGGGAGCGTTTTTGAAGCACAATTGCGATTTTCACACTTATTTAATATTTCAAGTTTTTAACAAAGTAAATGTGATATCTTTGATGTTATTTTTCTTTATTCACTTGGATAGTTTGATCATTGATTGATAGAGTAATGTGGGTTTCATCACCTAACAAATTAAAAGGATTTATGTTATAATAACGGCAACAAGCAAACATATTTTTAATATCTATTTAAATATATCTGTAATATTTGTAACTTGAATAAGTAATAAATTCAGAGGTATTTAATAGGGGTGGGAATCGTTTACTATCTCACGATTCGATTCCGATTTTGGGGCCCACGATTCGATTCAAAATCGATTTTCGATTCAAAACGATTTTTGATTCAAAAAACAATTTGGTTTATAAAAATGTCTGCTTCAGTCTATAAAATCTGCATGATCTACTACAGTCTGCTTTGCCAGACAGAATGACAAATATAGAAAATTAAGTGTCTTTCACATTTAATTAACAAAAATAAAGTGCTTTGGTAAAATAAAATGGTTTTTGTTGTGTTAACAAAATTCTTGAGCTTCATTTTGCGAGCTGTCAGGGCTGGCTCGGATGCAGTTCCCCCAGCCGTCGCTAGGGGCACCACAGTCAGTCCCAGACTAAACCGGCGTAACTGTATGTTCTCAGCCAGGTCCCTGCTTTCTCTGTGGTTGCTTCTCTTTTAATGGTGTCTCGCCACCTCTCTCTGTTATGCTTTCTCTTTACTTATTCGAGTATCTATCTCCTGCATCGCTTCCTGACCCATCTCAAGTTTTCCCAATTCTACATTTCCCAATGTATTTCTTCCTATCCGTTTTGCCTTTATTTTTGGGAAGGGTTTTATTTTGCTGCAGCATTTTTTGCCAGTTACTTCTGCTGGCGTCCTTGGTTTCGTTCGGTCTTCCCCGGCATTCGGTAAAAACCAAAATGAACCCATATTTTTGCCGTAAATGAAGACGGGACAGGTTGAATATCTCTTTCCTCCATCTGTTTTGAACCTTTTCCGTGCATGAGTCTGTCCCAGAACCTGCTGCGTAAAGTCTCGCGTAATTTTGTAATTGCATAACGCGAGACTTCACCACGACTTAGAATCGATTTTGGAACATTTAAAATCGATTCTGAATAGTAGTAAATGAGAATCAATTTTTGATATATGAATCGATTTTTTGGCACACCTAGTATTCATCTAGTATTTAACATTAAGGAGTAGGTACATTTATAAGTTACATATGGCCCTTCGTGGGTAACGATTATGCTGATGTGGCCCGCGGTGAAAATGAGTTTGACACCCTCAGATCCCACTGTACCACTAGCCCATCCCACTGTACCACTAGCCCAACCCACTCTACCACTAGCCCAACCCACTCTACCACTAGCCCAACCCACTTTACCACTAGCCCAACCCACTCTACCACTAGCCCATCCCACTGTACCACTAGCCCAACCCACTCTACCACTAGCCCAACCCACTCTACCACTAGCCCAACCCACTTTACCACTAGCCCAACCCACTTTACCACTAGCCCAACCCACTCTACCACTAGCCCAACCCACTCTACCACTAGCCCAACCCACTTTACCACTAGCCCAACCCACTTTACCACTAGCCCATCCCACTTTACCACTAGCCCAACCCACTCTACCACTAGCCCAACCCACTTTACCACTAGCCCAACCCACTGTACCACTAGCCCAACCCACTCTACCACTAGCCCATCCCACTGTACCACTAGCCCAACCCACTCTACCACTAGCCCATCCCACTTTACCACTAGCCCAACCCACTGTACCACTAGCCCAACCCACTCTACCACTAGCCCATCCCACTGTACCACTAGCCCATCCCACTTTACCACTAGCCCAACCCACTTTACCACTAGCCCAACCCACTGTACCACTAGCCCAACCCACTGTACCACTAGCCCAACCCACTGTACCACTAGCCCAACCCACTTTACCACTAGCCCAACCCACTTTACCACTAGCCCAACCCACTCTACCACTAGCCCATCCCACTTTACCACTAGCCCAACCCACTTTACCACTAGCCCAACCCACTGTACCACTAGCCCAACCCACTCTACCACTAGCCCAACCCACTTTACCACTAGCCCAACCCACTCTACCACTAGCCCAACCCACTTTACCACTAGCCCAACCCACTTTACCACTAGCCCATCCCACTCTACCACTAGCCCAACCCACTGTACCACTAGCCCATCCCACTGTACCACTAGCCCATCCCACTTTACCACTAGCCCAACCCACTTTACCACTAGCCCAACCCACTGTACCACTAGCCCAACCCACTGTACCACTAGCCCAACCCACTGTACCACTAGCCCAACCCACTCTACCACTAGCCCAACCCACTTTACCACTAGCCCAACCCACTTTACCACTAGCCCAACCCACTCTACCACTAGCCCATCCCACTTTACCACTAGCCCAACCCACTGTACCACTAGCCCAAACCACTCTACTAGCCCAACCCACTGTACCACTAGCCCAACCCACTGTACCACTAGCCCAACCCACTGTACCACTAGCCCAAACCACTCTACTAGCCCAACCCACTGTACCACTAGCCCAACCCACTGTACCACTAGCCCAACCCACTGTACCACTAGCCCAACCCACTCTACTAGCTCAACTCACTCTACTAGCCCAACCCACTCTACTAGCCCAACCCACTGTACCACTAGCCAAACCCACTCTTAGCCCAACCCACTGTACCACTAGCCCAACCCACTGTACCACTAGCCCAACCCACTCTACTAGCTCAACTCACTCTACTAGCCCAACCCACTCTACTAGCCCAACCCACTCTACTAGCTCAACCCACTGTACCAACATGTGCCAAACTCAAGGTCCGCAGGCCAAAAAATTCAAATATGTGCAGAGACCAAAAACTACCTGTGAAGTGGCGGAATCTCCACACTGCAGTTTCTATATTGATGCAATTTTCCCAATAAGTGTAATTAAGAAATAAAATAATAATCCCAAAATGTCCAGGAAAAGAAAAATCGATGTAGATGTGAGGGTGTTTCAAGAAAGATATGAAAGCGTATAAATGTTTGCTTTAAGGAGAAAAATTGGTATGTCTTTTGTGTTATGAAGCGGTGGCTGTTGTCAAAAAGTACAACCTACGTCGGCATTTTGAGCCCAAAAACAAAGCTAAGTATGTCAAAATTAGGCATCAAGAAAAACAAATTGCCAAAGAATTAAAAGGCAAACTGCGATCGCAACAGAATGTGTTAGTGAAAGCCACAACCACAAACAATGCAGCAGCAAAAGCTGGTTTGTTGTGGCTGAAGAAATCGCCCACGCTACAGTCTTTTTCAGAGGGAGCGTTTTTGAAGCACAATTGCGATTTTCACACTTATTTAATATTTCAAGTTTTTAACAAAGTAAATGTGATATCTTTGATGTTATTTTTCTTTATTCACTTGGATAGTTTGATCATTGATTGATAGAGTAATGTGGGTTTCATCACCTAACAAATTAAAAGGATTTATGTTATAATAACGGCAACAAGCAAACATATTTTTAATATCTATTTAAATATATCTGTAATATTTGTAACTTGAATAAGTAATAAATTCAGAGGTATTTAATAGGGGTGGGAATCGTTTACTATCTCACGATTCGATTCCGATTTTGGGGCCCACGATTCGATTCAAAATCGATTTTCGATTCAAAACGATTTTTGATTCAAAAAACAATTTGGTTTATAAAAATGTCTGCTTCAGTCTATAAAATCTGCATGATCTACTACAGTCTGCTTTGCCAGACAGAATGACAAATATAGAAAATTAAGTGTCTTTCACATTTAATTAACAAAAATAAAGTGCTTTGGTAAAATAAAATGGTTTTTGTTGTGTTAACAAAATTCTTGAGCTTCATTTTGCGAGCTGTCAGGGCTGGCTCGGATGCAGTTCCCCCAGCCGTCGCTAGGGGCACCACAGTCAGTCCCAGACTAAACCGGCGTAACTGTATGTTCTCAGCCAGGTCCCTGCTTTCTCTGTGGTTGCTTCTCTTTTAATGGTGTCTCGCCACCTCTCTCTGTTATGCTTTCTCTTTACTTATTCGAGTATCTATCTCCTGCATCGCTTCCTGACCCATCTCAAGTTTTCCCAATTCTACATTTCCCAATGTATTTCTTCCTATCCGTTTTGCCTTTATTTTTGGGAAGGGTTTTATTTTGCTGCAGCATTTTTTGCCAGTTACTTCTGCTGGCGTCCTTGGTTTCGTTCGGTCTTCCCCGGCATTCGGTAAAAACCAAAATGAACCCATATTTTTGCCGTAAATGAAGACGGGACAGGTTGAATATCTCTTTCCTCCATCTGTTTTGAACCTTTTCCGTGCATGAGTCTGTCCCAGAACCTGCTGCGTAAAGTCTCGCGTAATTTTGTAATTGCATAACGCGAGACTTCACCACGACTTAGAATCGATTTTGGAACATTTAAAATCGATTCTGAATAGTAGTAAATGAGAATCAATTTTTGATATATGAATCGATTTTTTGGCACACCTAGTATTCATCTAGTATTTAACATTAAGGAGTAGGTACATTTATAAGTTACATATGGCCCTTCGTGGGTAACGATTATGCTGATGTGGCCCGCGGTGAAAATGAGTTTGACACCCTCAGATCCCACTGTACCACTAGCCCATCCCACTGTACCACTAGCCCAACCCACTCTACCACTAGCCCAACCCACTCTACCACTAGCCCAACCCACTTTACCACTAGCCCAACCCACTCTACCACTAGCCCATCCCACTGTACCACTAGCCCAACCCACTCTACCACTAGCCCAACCCACTCTACCACTAGCCCAACCCACTTTACCACTAGCCCAACCCACTTTACCACTAGCCCAACCCACTCTACCACTAGCCCAACCCACTCTACCACTAGCCCAACCCACTTTACCACTAGCCCAACCCACTTTACCACTAGCCCATCCCACTTTACCACTAGCCCAACCCACTGTACCACTAGCCCAACCCACTCTACCACTAGCCCAACCCACTTTACCACTAGCCCAACCCACTGTACCACTAGCCCAACCCACTTTACCACTAGCCCAACCCACTCTACCACTAGCCCATCCCACTGTACCACTAGCCCATCCCACTTTACCACTAGCCCAACCCACTTTACCACTAGCCCAACCCACTGTACCACTAGCCCAACCCACTGTACCACTAGCCCAACCCACTTTACCACTAGCCCAACCCACTTTACCACTAGCCCAACCCACTCTACCACTAGCCCATCCCACTTTACCACTAGCCCAACCCACTTTACCACTAGCCCAACCCACTGTACCACTAGCCCAACCCACTGTACCACTAGCCCAACCCACTCTACCACTAGCCCAACCCACTTTACCACTAGCCCAACCCACTCTACCACTAGCCCAACCCACTTTACCACTAGCCCAACCCACTTTACCACTAGCCCATCCCACTCTACCACTAGCCCAACCCACTGTACCACTAGCCCATCCCACTGTACCACTAGCCCATCCCACTTTACCACTAGCCCAACCCACTTTACCACTAGCCCAACCCACTGTACCACTAGCCCAACCCACTGTACCACTAGCCCAACCCACTGTACCACTAGCCCAACCCACTCTACCACTAGCCCAACCCACTTTACCACTAGCCCAACCCACTTTACCACTAGCCCAACCCACTCTACCACTAGCCCATCCCACTTTACCACTAGCCCAACCCACTGTACCACTAGCCCAAACCACTCTACTAGCCCAACCCACTGTACCACTAGCCCAACCCACTGTACCACTAGCCCAACCCACTGTACCACTAGCCCAAACCACTCTACTAGCCCAACCCACTGTACCACTAGCCCAACCCACTGTACCACTAGCCCAACCCACTGTACCACTAGCCCAACCCACTCTACTAGCTCAACTCACTCTACTAGCCCAACCCACTCTACTAGCCCAACCCACTGTACCACTAGCCAAACCCACTCTTAGCCCAACCCACTGTACCACTAGCCCAACCCACTGTACCACTAGCCCAACCCACTCTACTAGCTCAACTCACTCTACTAGCCCAACCCACTCTACTAGCCCAACCCACTCTACTAGCTCAACCCACTGTACCAACATGTGCCAAACTCAAGGTCCGCAGGCCAAAAAATTCAAATATGTGCAGAGACCAAAAACTACCTGTGAAGTGGCGGAATCTCCACACTGCAGTTTCTATATTGATGCAATTTTCCCAATAAGTGTAATTAAGAAATAAAATAATAATCCCAAAATGTCCAGGAAAAGAAAAATCGATGTAGATGTGAGGGTGTTTCAAGAAAGATATGAAAGCGTATAAATGTTTGCTTTAAGGAGAAAAAGTGGTATGTCTTTTGTGTTATGAAGCGGTGGCTGTTGTCAAAAAGTACAACCTACGTCGGCATTTTGAGCCCAAAAACAAAGCTAAGTATGTCAAAATTAGGCATCAAGAAAAACAAATTGCCAAAGAATTAAAAGGCAAACTGCGATCGCAACAGAATGTGTTAGTGAAAGCCACAACCACAAACAATGCAGCAGCAAAAGCTGGTTTGTTGTGGCTGAAGAAATCGCCCACGCTACAGTCTTTTTCAGAGGGAGCGTTTTTGAAGCACAATTGCGATTTTCACACTTATTTAATATTTCAAGTTTTTAACAAAGTAAATGTGATATCTTTGATGTTATTTTTCTTTATTCACTTGGATAGTTTGATCATTGATTGATAGAGTAATGTGGGTTTCATCACCTAACAAATTAAAAGGATTTATGTTATAATAACGGCAACAAGCAAACATATTTTTAATATCTATTTAAATATATCTGTAATATTTGTAACTTGAATAAGTAATAAATTCAGAGGTATTTAATAGGGGTGGGAATCGTTTACTATCTCACGATTCGATTCCGATTTTGGGGCCCACGATTCGATTCAAAATCGATTTTCGATTCAAAACGATTTTTGATTCAAAAAACAATTTGGTTTATAAAAATGTCTGCTTCAGTCTATAAAATCTGCATGATCTACTACAGTCTGCTTTGCCAGACAGAATGACAAATATAGAAAATTAAGTGTCTTTCACATTTAATTAACAAAAATAAAGTGCTTTGGTAAAATAAAATGGTTTTTGTTGTGTTAACAAAATTCTTGAGCTTCATTTTGCGAGCTGTCAGGGCTGGCTCGGATGCAGTTCCCCCAGCCGTCGCTAGGGGCACCACAGTCAGTCCCAGACTAAACCGGCGTAACTGTATGTTCTCAGCCAGGTCCCTGCTTTCTCTGTGGTTGCTTCTCTTTTAATGGTGTCTCGCCACCTCTCTCTGTTATGCTTTCTCTTTACTTATTCGAGTATCTATCTCCTGCATCGCTTCCTGACCCATCTCAAGTTTTCCCAATTCTACATTTCCCAATGTATTTCTTCCTATCCGTTTTGCCTTTATTTTTGGGAAGGGTTTTATTTTGCTGCAGCATTTTTTGCCAGTTACTTCTGCTGGCGTCCTTGGTTTCGTTCGGTCTTCCCCGGCATTCGGTAAAAACCAAAATGAACCCATATTTTTGCCGTAAATGAAGACGGGACAGGTTGAATATCTCTTTCCTCCATCTGTTTTGAACCTTTTCCGTGCATGAGTCTGTCCCAGAACCTGCTGCGTAAAGTCTCGCGTAATTTTGTAATTGCATAACGCGAGACTTCACCACGACTTAGAATCGATTTTGGAACATTTAAAATCGATTCTGAATAGTAGTAAATGAGAATCAATTTTTGATATATGAATCGATTTTTTGGCACACCTAGTATTCATCTAGTATTTAACATTAAGGAGTAGGTACATTTATAAGTTACATATGGCCCTTCGTGGGTAACGATTATGCTGATGTGGCCCGCGGTGAAAATGAGTTTGACACCCTCAGATCCCACTGTACCACTAGCCCATCCCACTGTACCACTAGCCCAACCCACTCTACCACTAGCCCAACCCACTCTACCACTAGCCCAACCCACTTTACCACTAGCCCAACCCACTCTACCACTAGCCCATCCCACTGTACCACTAGCCCAACCCACTCTACCACTAGCCCAACCCACTCTACCACTAGCCCAACCCACTTTACCACTAGCCCAACCCACTTTACCACTAGCCCAACCCACTCTACCACTAGCCCAACCCACTCTACCACTAGCCCAACCCACTTTACCACTAGCCCAACCCACTTTACCACTAGCCCATCCCACTTTACCACTAGCCCAACCCACTGTACCACTAGCCCAACCCACTCTACCACTAGCCCAACCCACTTTACCACTAGCCCAACCCACTGTACCACTAGCCCAACCCACTTTACCACTAGCCCAACCCACTCTACCACTAGCCCATCCCACTGTACCACTAGCCCATCCCACTTTACCACTAGCCCAACCCACTTTACCACTAGCCCAACCCACTGTACCACTAGCCCAACCCACTGTACCACTAGCCCAACCCACTTTACCACTAGCCCAACCCACTTTACCACTAGCCCAACCCACTCTACCACTAGCCCATCCCACTTTACCACTAGCCCAACCCACTTTACCACTAGCCCAACCCACTGTACCACTAGCCCAACCCACTGTACCACTAGCCCAACCCACTCTACCACTAGCCCAACCCACTTTACCACTAGCCCAACCCACTCTACCACTAGCCCAACCCACTTTACCACTAGCCCAACCCACTTTACCACTAGCCCATCCCACTCTACCACTAGCCCAACCCACTGTACCACTAGCCCATCCCACTGTACCACTAGCCCATCCCACTTTACCACTAGCCCAACCCACTTTACCACTAGCCCAACCCACTGTACCACTAGCCCAACCCACTGTACCACTAGCCCAACCCACTGTACCACTAGCCCAACCCACTCTACCACTAGCCCAACCCACTTTACCACTAGCCCAACCCACTTTACCACTAGCCCAACCCACTCTACCACTAGCCCATCCCACTTTACCACTAGCCCAACCCACTGTACCACTAGCCCAAACCACTCTACTAGCCCAACCCACTGTACCACTAGCCCAACCCACTGTACCACTAGCCCAACCCACTGTACCACTAGCCCAAACCACTCTACTAGCCCAACCCACTGTACCACTAGCCCAACCCACTGTACCACTAGCCCAACCCACTGTACCACTAGCCCAACCCACTCTACTAGCTCAACTCACTCTACTAGCCCAACCCACTCTACTAGCCCAACCCACTGTACCACTAGCCAAACCCACTCTTAGCCCAACCCACTGTACCACTAGCCCAACCCACTGTACCACTAGCCCAACCCACTCTACTAGCTCAACTCACTCTACTAGCCCAACCCACTCTACTAGCCCAACCCACTCTACTAGCTCAACCCACTGTACCAACATGTGCCAAACTCAAGGTCCGCAGGCCAAAAAATTCAAATATGTGCAGAGACCAAAAACTACCTGTGAAGTGGCGGAATCTCCACACTGCAGTTTCTATATTGATGCAATTTTCCCAATAAGTGTAATTAAGAAATAAAATAATAATCCCAAAATGTCCAGGAAAAGAAAAATCGATGTAGATGTGAGGGTGTTTCAAGAAAGATATGAAAGCGTATAAATGTTTGCTTTAAGGAGAAAAAGTGGTATGTCTTTTGTGTTATGAAGCGGTGGCTGTTGTCAAAAAGTACAACCTACGTCGGCATTTTGAGCCCAAAAACAAAGCTAAGTATGTCAAAATTAGGCATCAAGAAAAACAAATTGCCAAAGAATTAAAAGGCAAACTGCGATCGCAACAGAATGTGTTAGTGAAAGCCACAACCACAAACAATGCAGCAGCAAAAGCTGGTTTGTTGTGGCTGAAGAAATCGCCCACGCTACAGTCTTTTTCAGAGGGAGCGTTTTTGAAGCACAATTGCGATTTTCACACTTATTTAATATTTCAAGTTTTTAACAAAGTAAATGTGATATCTTTGATGTTATTTTTCTTTATTCACTTGGATAGTTTGATCATTGATTGATAGAGTAATGTGGGTTTCATCACCTAACAAATTAAAAGGATTTATGTTATAATAACGGCAACAAGCAAACATATTTTTAATATCTATTTAAATATATCTGTAATATTTGTAACTTGAATAAGTAATAAATTCAGAGGTATTTAATAGGGGTGGGAATCGTTTACTATCTCACGATTCGATTCCGATTTTGGGGCCCACGATTCGATTCAAAATCGATTTTCGATTCAAAACGATTTTTGATTCAAAAAACAATTTGGTTTATAAAAATGTCTGCTTCAGTCTATAAAATCTGCATGATCTACTACAGTCTGCTTTGCCAGACAGAATGACAAATATAGAAAATTAAGTGTCTTTCACATTTAATTAACAAAAATAAAGTGCTTTGGTAAAATAAAATGGTTTTTGTTGTGTTAACAAAATTCTTGAGCTTCATTTTGCGAGCTGTCAGGGCTGGCTCGGATGCAGTTCCCCCAGCCGTCGCTAGGGGCACCACAGTCAGTCCCAGACTAAACCGGCGTAACTGTATGTTCTCAGCCAGGTCCCTGCTTTCTCTGTGGTTGCTTCTCTTTTAATGGTGTCTCGCCACCTCTCTCTGTTATGCTTTCTCTTTACTTATTCGAGTATCTATCTCCTGCATCGCTTCCTGACCCATCTCAAGTTTTCCCAATTCTACATTTCCCAATGTATTTCTTCCTATCCGTTTTGCCTTTATTTTTGGGAAGGGTTTTATTTTGCTGCAGCATTTTTTGCCAGTTACTTCTGCTGGCGTCCTTGGTTTCGTTCGGTCTTCCCCGGCATTCGGTAAAAACCAAAATGAACCCATATTTTTGCCGTAAATGAAGACGGGACAGGTTGAATATCTCTTTCCTCCATCTGTTTTGAACCTTTTCCGTGCATGAGTCTGTCCCAGAACCTGCTGCGTAAAGTCTCGCGTAATTTTGTAATTGCATAACGCGAGACTTCACCACGACTTAGAATCGATTTTGGAACATTTAAAATCGATTCTGAATAGTAGTAAATGAGAATCAATTTTTGATATATGAATCGATTTTTTGGCACACCTAGTATTCATCTAGTATTTAACATTAAGGAGTAGGTACATTTATAAGTTACATATGGCCCTTCGTGGGTAACGATTATGCTGATGTGGCCCGCGGTGAAAATGAGTTTGACACCCTCAGATCCCACTGTACCACTAGCCCATCCCACTGTACCACTAGCCCAACCCACTCTACCACTAGCCCAACCCACTCTACCACTAGCCCAACCCACTTTACCACTAGCCCAACCCACTCTACCACTAGCCCATCCCACTGTACCACTAGCCCAACCCACTCTACCACTAGCCCAACCCACTCTACCACTAGCCCAACCCACTTTACCACTAGCCCAACCCACTTTACCACTAGCCCAACCCACTCTACCACTAGCCCAACCCACTCTACCACTAGCCCAACCCACTTTACCACTAGCCCAACCCACTTTACCACTAGCCCATCCCACTTTACCACTAGCCCAACCCACTGTACCACTAGCCCAACCCACTCTACCACTAGCCCAACCCACTTTACCACTAGCCCAACCCACTGTACCACTAGCCCAACCCACTTTACCACTAGCCCAACCCACTCTACCACTAGCCCATCCCACTGTACCACTAGCCCATCCCACTTTACCACTAGCCCAACCCACTTTACCACTAGCCCAACCCACTGTACCACTAGCCCAACCCACTGTACCACTAGCCCAACCCACTTTACCACTAGCCCAACCCACTTTACCACTAGCCCAACCCACTCTACCACTAGCCCATCCCACTTTACCACTAGCCCAACCCACTTTACCACTAGCCCAACCCACTGTACCACTAGCCCAACCCACTGTACCACTAGCCCAACCCACTCTACCACTAGCCCAACCCACTTTACCACTAGCCCAACCCACTCTACCACTAGCCCAACCCACTTTACCACTAGCCCAACCCACTTTACCACTAGCCCATCCCACTCTACCACTAGCCCAACCCACTGTACCACTAGCCCATCCCACTGTACCACTAGCCCATCCCACTTTACCACTAGCCCAACCCACTTTACCACTAGCCCAACCCACTGTACCACTAGCCCAACCCACTGTACCACTAGCCCAACCCACTGTACCACTAGCCCAACCCACTCTACCACTAGCCCAACCCACTTTACCACTAGCCCAACCCACTTTACCACTAGCCCAACCCACTCTACCACTAGCCCATCCCACTTTACCACTAGCCCAACCCACTGTACCACTAGCCCAAACCACTCTACTAGCCCAACCCACTGTACCACTAGCCCAACCCACTGTACCACTAGCCCAACCCACTGTACCACTAGCCCAAACCACTCTACTAGCCCAACCCACTGTACCACTAGCCCAACCCACTGTACCACTAGCCCAACCCACTCTACTAGCTCAACTCACTCTACTAGCCCAACCCACTCTACTAGCCCAACCCACTGTACCACTAGCCAAACCCACTCTTAGCCCAACCCACTGTACCACTAGCCCAACCCACTGTACCACTAGCCCAACCCACTCTACTAGCTCAACTCACTCTACTAGCCCAACCCACTCTACTAGCCCAACCCACTCTACTAGCTCAACCCACTGTACCAACATGTGCCAAACTCAAGGTCCGCAGGCCAAAAAATTCAAATATGTGCAGAGACCAAAAACTACCTGTGAAGTGGCGGAATCTCCACACTGCAGTTTCTATATTGATGCAATTTTCCCAATAAGTGTAATTAAGAAATAAAATAATAATCCCAAAATGTCCAGGAAAAGAAAAATCGATGTAGATGTGAGGGTGTTTCAAGAAAGATATGAAAGCGTATAAATGTTTGCTTTAAGGAGAAAAAGTGGTATGTCTTTTGTGTTATGAAGCGGTGGCTGTTGTCAAAAAGTACAACCTACGTCGGCATTTTGAGCCCAAAAACAAAGCTAAGTATGTCAAAATTAGGCATCAAGAAAAACAAATTGCCAAAGAATTAAAAGGCAAACTGCGATCGCAACAGAATGTGTTAGTGAAAGCCACAACCACAAACAATGCAGCAGCAAAAGCTGGTTTGTTGTGGCTGAAGAAATCGCCCACGCTACAGTCTTTTTCAGAGGGAGCGTTTTTGAAGCACAATTGCGATTTTCACACTTATTTAATATTTCAAGTTTTTAACAAAGTAAATGTGATATCTTTGATGTTATTTTTCTTTATTCACTTGGATAGTTTGATCATTGATTGATAGAGTAATGTGGGTTTCATCACCTAACAAATTAAAAGGATTTATGTTATAATAACGGCAACAAGCAAACATATTTTTAATATCTATTTAAATATATCTGTAATATTTGTAACTTGAATAAGTAATAAATTCAGAGGTATTTAATAGGGGTGGGAATCGTTTACTATCTCACGATTCGATTCCGATTTTGGGGCCCACGATTCGATTCAAAATCGATTTTCGATTCAAAACGATTTTTGATTCAAAAAACAATTTGGTTTATAAAAATGTCTGCTTCAGTCTATAAAATCTGCATGATCTACTACAGTCTGCTTTGCCAGACAGAATGACAAATATAGAAAATTAAGTGTCTTTCACATTTAATTAACAAAAATAAAGTGCTTTGGTAAAATAAAATGGTTTTTGTTGTGTTAACAAAATTCTTGAGCTTCATTTTGCGAGCTGTCAGGGCTGGCTCGGATGCAGTTCCCCCAGCCGTCGCTAGGGGCACCACAGTCAGTCCCAGACTAAACCGGCGTAACTGTATGTTCTCAGCCAGGTCCCTGCTTTCTCTGTGGTTGCTTCTCTTTTAATGGTGTCTCGCCACCTCTCTCTGTTATGCTTTCTCTTTACTTATTCGAGTATCTATCTCCTGCATCGCTTCCTGACCCATCTCAAGTTTTCCCAATTCTACATTTCCCAATGTATTTCTTCCTATCCGTTTTGCCTTTATTTTTGGGAAGGGTTTTATTTTGCTGCAGCATTTTTTGCCAGTTACTTCTGCTGGCGTCCTTGGTTTCGTTCGGTCTTCCCCGGCATTCGGTAAAAACCAAAATGAACCCATATTTTTGCCGTAAATGAAGACGGGACAGGTTGAATATCTCTTTCCTCCATCTGTTTTGAACCTTTTCCGTGCATGAGTCTGTCCCAGAACCTGCTGCGTAAAGTCTCGCGTAATTTTGTAATTGCATAACGCGAGACTTCACCACGACTTAGAATCGATTTTGGAACATTTAAAATCGATTCTGAATAGTAGTAAATGAGAATCAATTTTTGATATATGAATCGATTTTTTGGCACACCTAGTATTCATCTAGTATTTAACATTAAGGAGTAGGTACATTTATAAGTTACATATGGCCCTTCGTGGGTAACGATTATGCTGATGTGGCCCGCGGTGAAAATGAGTTTGACACCCTCAGATCCCACTGTACCACTAGCCCATCCCACTGTACCACTAGCCCAACCCACTCTACCACTAGCCCAACCCACTCTACCACTAGCCCAACCCACTTTACCACTAGCCCAACCCACTCTACCACTAGCCCATCCCACTGTACCACTAGCCCAACCCACTCTACCACTAGCCCAACCCACTCTACCACTAGCCCAACCCACTTTACCACTAGCCCAACCCACTTTACCACTAGCCCAACCCACTCTACCACTAGCCCAACCCACTCTACCACTAGCCCAACCCACTTTACCACTAGCCCAACCCACTTTACCACTAGCCCATCCCACTTTACCACTAGCCCAACCCACTGTACCACTAGCCCAACCCACTCTACCACTAGCCCAACCCACTTTACCACTAGCCCAACCCACTGTACCACTAGCCCAACCCACTTTACCACTAGCCCAACCCACTCTACCACTAGCCCATCCCACTGTACCACTAGCCCATCCCACTTTACCACTAGCCCAACCCACTTTACCACTAGCCCAACCCACTGTACCACTAGCCCAACCCACTGTACCACTAGCCCAACCCACTGTACCACTAGCCCAACCCACTTTACCACTAGCCCAACCCACTTTACCACTAGCCCAACCCACTCTACCACTAGCCCATCCCACTTTACCACTAGCCCAACCCACTTTACCACTAGCCCAACCCACTGTACCACTAGCCCAACCCACTGTACCACTAGCCCAACCCACTCTACCACTAGCCCAACCCACTTTACCACTAGCCCAACCCACTCTACCACTAGCCCAACCCACTTTACCACTAGCCCAACCCACTTTACCACTAGCCCATCCCACTCTACCACTAGCCCAACCCACTGTACCACTAGCCCATCCCACTGTACCACTAGCCCATCCCACTTTACCACTAGCCCAACCCACTTTACCACTAGCCCAACCCACTGTACCACTAGCCCAACCCACTGTACCACTAGCCCAACCCACTGTACCACTAGCCCAACCCACTCTACCACTAGCCCAACCCACTTTACCACTAGCCCAACCCACTTTACCACTAGCCCAACCCACTCTACCACTAGCCCATCCCACTTTACCACTAGCCCAACCCACTGTACCACTAGCCCAAACCACTCTACTAGCCCAACCCACTGTACCACTAGCCCAACCCACTGTACCACTAGCCCAACCCACTGTACCACTAGCCCAAACCACTCTACTAGCCCAACCCACTGTACCACTAGCCCAACCCACTGTACCACTAGCCCAACCCACTGTACCACTAGCCCAACCCACTCTACTAGCTCAACTCACTCTACTAGCCCAACCCACTCTACTAGCCCAACCCACTGTACCACTAGCCAAACCCACTCTTAGCCCAACCCACTGTACCACTAGCCCAACCCACTGTACCACTAGCCCAACCCACTCTACTAGCTCAACTCACTCTACTAGCCCAACCCACTCTACTAGCCCAACCCACTCTACTAGCTCAACCCACTGTACCAACATGTGCCAAACTCAAGGTCCGCAGGCCAAAAAATTCAAATATGTGCAGAGACCAAAAACTACCTGTGAAGTGGCGGAATCTCCACACTGCAGTTTCTATATTGATGCAATTTTCCCAATAAGTGTAATTAAGAAATAAAATAATAATCCCAAAATGTCCAGGAAAAGAAAAATCGATGTAGATGTGAGGGTGTTTCAAGAAAGATATGAAAGCGTATAAATGTTTGCTTTAAGGAGAAAAAGTGGTATGTCTTTTGTGTTATGAAGCGGTGGCTGTTGTCAAAAAGTACAACCTACGTCGGCATTTTGAGCCCAAAAACAAAGCTAAGTATGTCAAAATTAGGCATCAAGAAAAACAAATTGCCAAAGAATTAAAAGGCAAACTGCGATCGCAACAGAATGTGTTAGTGAAAGCCACAACCACAAACAATGCAGCAGCAAAAGCTGGTTTGTTGTGGCTGAAGAAATCGCCCACGCTACAGTCTTTTTCAGAGGGAGCGTTTTTGAAGCACAATTGCGATTTTCACACTTATTTAATATTTCAAGTTTTTAACAAAGTAAATGTGATATCTTTGATGTTATTTTTCTTTATTCACTTGGATAGTTTGATCATTGATTGATAGAGTAATGTGGGTTTCATCACCTAACAAATTAAAAGGATTTATGTTATAATAACGGCAACAAGCAAACATATTTTTAATATCTATTTAAATATATCTGTAATATTTGTAACTTGAATAAGTAATAAATTCAGAGGTATTTAATAGGGGTGGGAATCGTTTACTATCTCACGATTCGATTCCGATTTTGGGGCCCACGATTCGATTCAAAATCGATTTTCGATTCAAAACGATTTTTGATTCAAAAAACAATTTGGTTTATAAAAATGTCTGCTTCAGTCTATAAAATCTGCATGATCTACTACAGTCTGCTTTGCCAGACAGAATGACAAATATAGAAAATTAAGTGTCTTTCACATTTAATTAACAAAAATAAAGTGCTTTGGTAAAATAAAATGGTTTTTGTTGTGTTAACAAAATTCTTGAGCTTCATTTTGCGAGCTGTCAGGGCTGGCTCGGATGCAGTTCCCCCAGCCGTCGCTAGGGGCACCACAGTCAGTCCCAGACTAAACCGGCGTAACTGTATGTTCTCAGCCAGGTCCCTGCTTTCTCTGTGGTTGCTTCTCTTTTAATGGTGTCTCGCCACCTCTCTCTGTTATGCTTTCTCTTTACTTATTCGAGTATCTATCTCCTGCATCGCTTCCTGACCCATCTCAAGTTTTCCCAATTCTACATTTCCCAATGTATTTCTTCCTATCCGTTTTGCCTTTATTTTTGGGAAGGGTTTTATTTTGCTGCAGCATTTTTTGCCAGTTACTTCTGCTGGCGTCCTTGGTTTCGTTCGGTCTTCCCCGGCATTCGGTAAAAACCAAAATGAACCCATATTTTTGCCGTAAATGAAGACGGGACAGGTTGAATATCTCTTTCCTCCATCTGTTTTGAACCTTTTCCGTGCATGAGTCTGTCCCAGAACCTGCTGCGTAAAGTCTCGCGTAATTTTGTAATTGCATAACGCGAGACTTCACCACGACTTAGAATCGATTTTGGAACATTTAAAATCGATTCTGAATAGTAGTAAATGAGAATCAATTTTTGATATATGAATCGATTTTTTGGCACACCTAGTATTCATCTAGTATTTAACATTAAGGAGTAGGTACATTTATAAGTTACATATGGCCCTTCGTGGGTAACGATTATGCTGATGTGGCCCGCGGTGAAAATGAGTTTGACACCCTCAGATCCCACTGTACCACTAGCCCATCCCACTGTACCACTAGCCCAACCCACTCTACCACTAGCCCAACCCACTCTACCACTAGCCCAACCCACTTTACCACTAGCCCAACCCACTCTACCACTAGCCCATCCCACTGTACCACTAGCCCAACCCACTCTACCACTAGCCCAACCCACTCTACCACTAGCCCAACCCACTTTACCACTAGCCCAACCCACTTTACCACTAGCCCAACCCACTCTACCACTAGCCCAACCCACTCTACCACTAGCCCAACCCACTTTACCACTAGCCCAACCCACTTTACCACTAGCCCATCCCACTCTACCACTAGCCCATCCCACTTTACCACTAGCCCAACCCACTTTACCACTAGCCCAACCCACTGTACCACTAGCCCAACCCACTGTACCACTAGCCCAACCCACTCTACCACTAGCCCAACCCACTTTACCACTAGCCCAACCCACTCTACCACTAGCCCAACCCACTTTACCACTAGCCCAACCCACTTTACCACTAGCCCATCCCACTCTACCACTAGCCCAACCCACTGTACCACTAGCCCATCCCACTGTACCACTAGCCCATCCCACTTTACCACTAGCCCAACCCACTTTACCACTAGCCCAACCCACTGTACCACTAGCCCAACCCACTGTACCACTAGCCCAACCCACTGTACCACTAGCCCAACCCACTCTACCACTAGCCCAACCCACTTTACCACTAGCCCAACCCACTTTACCACTAGCCCAACCCACTCTACCACTAGCCCATCCCACTTTACCACTAGCCCAACCCACTGTACCACTAGCCCAAACCACTCTACTAGCCCAACCCACTGTACCACTAGCCCAACCCACTGTACCACTAGCCCAACCCACTGTACCACTAGCCCAAACCACTCTACTAGCCCAACCCACTGTACCACTAGCCCAACCCACTGTACCACTAGCCCAACCCACTGTACCACTAGCCCAACCCACTCTACTAGCTCAACTCACTCTACTAGCCCAACCCACTCTACTAGCCCAACCCACTGTACCACTAGCCAAACCCACTCTTAGCCCAACCCACTGTACCACTAGCCCAACCCACTGTACCACTAGCCCAACCCACTCTACTAGCTCAACTCACTCTACTAGCCCAACCCACTCTACTAGCCCAACCCACTCTACTAGCTCAACCCACTGTACCAACATGTGCCAAACTCAAGGTCCGCAGGCCAAAAAATTCAAATATGTGCAGAGACCAAAAACTACCTGTGAAGTGGCGGAATCTCCACACTGCAGTTTCTATATTGATGCAATTTTCCCAATAAGTGTAATTAAGAAATAAAATAATAATCCCAAAATGTCCAGGAAAAGAAAAATCGATGTAGATGTGAGGGTGTTTCAAGAAAGATATGAAAGCGTATAAATGTTTGCTTTAAGGAGAAAAAGTGGTATGTCTTTTGTGTTATGAAGCGGTGGCTGTTGTCAAAAAGTACAACCTACGTCGGCATTTTGAGCCCAAAAACAAAGCTAAGTATGTCAAAATTAGGCATCAAGAAAAACAAATTGCCAAAGAATTAAAAGGCAAACTGCGATCGCAACAGAATGTGTTAGTGAAAGCCACAACCACAAACAATGCAGCAGCAAAAGCTGGTTTGTTGTGGCTGAAGAAATCGCCCACGCTACAGTCTTTTTCAGAGGGAGCGTTTTTGAAGCACAATTGCGATTTTCACACTTATTTAATATTTCAAGTTTTTAACAAAGTAAATGTGATATCTTTGATGTTATTTTTCTTTATTCACTTGGATAGTTTGATCATTGATTGATAGAGTAATGTGGGTTTCATCACCTAACAAATTAAAAGGATTTATGTTATAATAACGGCAACAAGCAAACATATTTTTAATATCTATTTAAATATATCTGTAATATTTGTAACTTGAATAAGTAATAAATTCAGAGGTATTTAATAGGGGTGGGAATCGTTTACTATCTCACGATTCGATTCCGATTTTGGGGCCCACGATTCGATTCAAAATCGATTTTCGATTCAAAACGATTTTTGATTCAAAAAACAATTTGGTTTATAAAAATGTCTGCTTCAGTCTATAAAATCTGCATGATCTACTACAGTCTGCTTTGCCAGACAGAATGACAAATATAGAAAATTAAGTGTCTTTCACATTTAATTAACAAAAATAAAGTGCTTTGGTAAAATAAAATGGTTTTTGTTGTGTTAACAAAATTCTTGAGCTTCATTTTGCGAGCTGTCAGGGCTGGCTCGGATGCAGTTCCCCCAGCCGTCGCTAGGGGCACCACAGTCAGTCCCAGACTAAACCGGCGTAACTGTATGTTCTCAGCCAGGTCCCTGCTTTCTCTGTGGTTGCTTCTCTTTTAATGGTGTCTCGCCACCTCTCTCTGTTATGCTTTCTCTTTACTTATTCGAGTATCTATCTCCTGCATCGCTTCCTGACCCATCTCAAGTTTTCCCAATTCTACATTTCCCAATGTATTTCTTCCTATCCGTTTTGCCTTTATTTTTGGGAAGGGTTTTATTTTGCTGCAGCATTTTTTGCCAGTTACTTCTGCTGGCGTCCTTGGTTTCGTTCGGTCTTCCCCGGCATTCGGTAAAAACCAAAATGAACCCATATTTTTGCCGTAAATGAAGACGGGACAGGTTGAATATCTCTTTCCTCCATCTGTTTTGAACCTTTTCCGTGCATGAGTCTGTCCCAGAACCTGCTGCGTAAAGTCTCGCGTAATTTTGTAATTGCATAACGCGAGACTTCACCACGACTTAGAATCGATTTTGGAACATTTAAAATCGATTCTGAATAGTAGTAAATGAGAATCAATTTTTGATATATGAATCGATTTTTTGGCACACCTAGTATTCATCTAGTATTTAACATTAAGGAGTAGGTACATTTATAAGTTACATATGGCCCTTCGTGGGTAACGATTATGCTGATGTGGCCCGCGGTGAAAATGAGTTTGACACCCTCAGATCCCACTGTACCACTAGCCCATCCCACTGTACCACTAGCCCAACCCACTCTACCACTAGCCCAACCCACTCTACCACTAGCCCAACCCACTTTACCACTAGCCCAACCCACTCTACCACTAGCCCATCCCACTGTACCACTAGCCCAACCCACTCTACCACTAGCCCAACCCACTCTACCACTAGCCCAACCCACTTTACCACTAGCCCAACCCACTTTACCACTAGCCCAACCCACTCTACCACTAGCCCAACCCACTCTACCACTAGCCCAACCCACTTTACCACTAGCCCAACCCACTTTACCACTAGCCCATCCCACTTTACCACTAGCCCAACCCACTGTACCACTAGCCCAACCCACTCTACCACTAGCCCAACCCACTTTACCACTAGCCCAACCCACTGTACCACTAGCCCAACCCACTTTACCACTAGCCCAACCCACTCTACCACTAGCCCATCCCACTGTACCACTAGCCCATCCCACTTTACCACTAGCCCAACCCACTTTACCACTAGCCCAACCCACTGTACCACTAGCCCAACCCACTGTACCACTAGCCCAACCCACTTTACCACTAGCCCAACCCACTTTACCACTAGCCCAACCCACTCTACCACTAGCCCATCCCACTTTACCACTAGCCCAACCCACTTTACCACTAGCCCAACCCACTGTACCACTAGCCCAACCCACTGTACCACTAGCCCAACCCACTCTACCACTAGCCCAACCCACTTTACCACTAGCCCAACCCACTCTACCACTAGCCCAACCCACTTTACCACTAGCCCAACCCACTTTACCACTAGCCCATCCCACTCTACCACTAGCCCAACCCACTGTACCACTAGCCCATCCCACTGTACCACTAGCCCATCCCACTTTACCACTAGCCCAACCCACTTTACCACTAGCCCAACCCACTGTACCACTAGCCCAACCCACTGTACCACTAGCCCAACCCACTGTACCACTAGCCCAACCCACTCTACCACTAGCCCAACCCACTTTACCACTAGCCCAACCCACTTTACCACTAGCCCAACCCACTCTACCACTAGCCCATCCCACTTTACCACTAGCCCAACCCACTGTACCACTAGCCCAAACCACTCTACTAGCCCAACCCACTGTACCACTAGCCCAACCCACTGTACCACTAGCCCAACCCACTGTACCACTAGCCCAAACCACTCTACTAGCCCAACCCACTGTACCACTAGCCCAACCCACTGTACCACTAGCCCAACCCACTGTACCACTAGCCCAACCCACTCTACTAGCTCAACTCACTCTACTAGCCCAACCCACTCTACTAGCCCAACCCACTGTACCACTAGCCAAACCCACTCTTAGCCCAACCCACTGTACCACTAGCCCAACCCACTGTACCACTAGCCCAACCCACTCTACTAGCTCAACTCACTCTACTAGCCCAACCCACTCTACTAGCCCAACCCACTCTACTAGCTCAACCCACTGTACCAACATGTGCCAAACTCAAGGTCCGCAGGCCAAAAAATTCAAATATGTGCAGAGACCAAAAACTACCTGTGAAGTGGCGGAATCTCCACACTGCAGTTTCTATATTGATGCAATTTTCCCAATAAGTGTAATTAAGAAATAAAATAATAATCCCAAAATGTCCAGGAAAAGAAAAATCGATGTAGATGTGAGGGTGTTTCAAGAAAGATATGAAAGCGTATAAATGTTTGCTTTAAGGAGAAAAAGTGGTATGTCTTTTGTGTTATGAAGCGGTGGCTGTTGTCAAAAAGTACAACCTACGTCGGCATTTTGAGCCCAAAAACAAAGCTAAGTATGTCAAAATTAGGCATCAAGAAAAACAAATTGCCAAAGAATTAAAAGGCAAACTGCGATCGCAACAGAATGTGTTAGTGAAAGCCACAACCACAAACAATGCAGCAGCAAAAGCTGGTTTGTTGTGGCTGAAGAAATCGCCCACGCTACAGTCTTTTTCAGAGGGAGCGTTTTTGAAGCACAATTGCGATTTTCACACTTATTTAATATTTCAAGTTTTTAACAAAGTAAATGTGATATCTTTGATGTTATTTTTCTTTATTCACTTGGATAGTTTGATCATTGATTGATAGAGTAATGTGGGTTTCATCACCTAACAAATTAAAAGGATTTATGTTATAATAACGGCAACAAGCAAACATATTTTTAATATCTATTTAAATATATCTGTAATATTTGTAACTTGAATAAGTAATAAATTCAGAGGTATTTAATAGGGGTGGGAATCGTTTACTATCTCACGATTCGATTCCGATTTTGGGGCCCACGATTCGATTCAAAATCGATTTTCGATTCAAAACGATTTTTGATTCAAAAAACAATTTGGTTTATAAAAATGTCTGCTTCAGTCTATAAAATCTGCATGATCTACTACAGTCTGCTTTGCCAGACAGAATGACAAATATAGAAAATTAAGTGTCTTTCACATTTAATTAACAAAAATAAAGTGCTTTGGTAAAATAAAATGGTTTTTGTTGTGTTAACAAAATTCTTGAGCTTCATTTTGCGAGCTGTCAGGGCTGGCTCGGATGCAGTTCCCCCAGCCGTCGCTAGGGGCACCACAGTCAGTCCCAGACTAAACCGGCGTAACTGTATGTTCTCAGCCAGGTCCCTGCTTTCTCTGTGGTTGCTTCTCTTTTAATGGTGTCTCGCCACCTCTCTCTGTTATGCTTTCTCTTTACTTATTCGAGTATCTATCTCCTGCATCGCTTCCTGACCCATCTCAAGTTTTCCCAATTCTACATTTCCCAATGTATTTCTTCCTATCCGTTTTGCCTTTATTTTTGGGAAGGGTTTTATTTTGCTGCAGCATTTTTTGCCAGTTACTTCTGCTGGCGTCCTTGGTTTCGTTCGGTCTTCCCCGGCATTCGGTAAAAACCAAAATGAACCCATATTTTTGCCGTAAATGAAGACGGGACAGGTTGAATATCTCTTTCCTCCATCTGTTTTGAACCTTTTCCGTGCATGAGTCTGTCCCAGAACCTGCTGCGTAAAGTCTCGCGTAATTTTGTAATTGCATAACGCGAGACTTCACCACGACTTAGAATCGATTTTGGAACATTTAAAATCGATTCTGAATAGTAGTAAATGAGAATCAATTTTTGATATATGAATCGATTTTTTGGCACACCTAGTATTCATCTAGTATTTAACATTAAGGAGTAGGTACATTTATAAGTTACATATGGCCCTTCGTGGGTAACGATTATGCTGATGTGGCCCGCGGTGAAAATGAGTTTGACACCCTCAGATCCCACTGTACCACTAGCCCATCCCACTGTACCACTAGCCCAACCCACTCTACCACTAGCCCAACCCACTCTACCACTAGCCCAACCCACTTTACCACTAGCCCAACCCACTCTACCACTAGCCCATCCCACTGTACCACTAGCCCAACCCACTCTACCACTAGCCCAACCCACTCTACCACTAGCCCAACCCACTTTACCACTAGCCCAACCCACTTTACCACTAGCCCAACCCACTCTACCACTAGCCCAACCCACTCTACCACTAGCCCAACCCACTTTACCACTAGCCCAACCCACTTTACCACTAGCCCATCCCACTTTACCACTAGCCCAACCCACTGTACCACTAGCCCAACCCACTCTACCACTAGCCCAACCCACTTTACCACTAGCCCAACCCACTGTACCACTAGCCCAACCCACTTTACCACTAGCCCAACCCACTCTACCACTAGCCCATCCCACTGTACCACTAGCCCATCCCACTTTACCACTAGCCCAACCCACTTTACCACTAGCCCAACCCACTGTACCACTAGCCCAACCCACTGTACCACTAGCCCAACCCACTTTACCACTAGCCCAACCCACTTTACCACTAGCCCAACCCACTCTACCACTAGCCCATCCCACTTTACCACTAGCCCAACCCACTTTACCACTAGCCCAACCCACTGTACCACTAGCCCAACCCACTGTACCACTAGCCCAACCCACTCTACCACTAGCCCAACCCACTTTACCACTAGCCCAACCCACTCTACCACTAGCCCAACCCACTTTACCACTAGCCCAACCCACTTTACCACTAGCCCATCCCACTCTACCACTAGCCCAACCCACTGTACCACTAGCCCATCCCACTGTACCACTAGCCCATCCCACTTTACCACTAGCCCAACCCACTTTACCACTAGCCCAACCCACTGTACCACTAGCCCAACCCACTGTACCACTAGCCCAACCCACTGTACCACTAGCCCAACCCACTCTACCACTAGCCCAACCCACTTTACCACTAGCCCAACCCACTTTACCACTAGCCCAACCCACTCTACCACTAGCCCATCCCACTTTACCACTAGCCCAACCCACTGTACCACTAGCCCAAACCACTCTACTAGCCCAACCCACTGTACCACTAGCCCAACCCACTGTACCACTAGCCCAACCCACTGTACCACTAGCCCAAACCACTCTACTAGCCCAACCCACTGTACCACTAGCCCAACCCACTGTACCACTAGCCCAACCCACTGTACCACTAGCCCAACCCACTCTACTAGCTCAACTCACTCTACTAGCCCAACCCACTCTACTAGCCCAACCCACTGTACCACTAGCCAAACCCACTCTTAGCCCAACCCACTGTACCACTAGCCCAACCCACTGTACCACTAGCCCAACCCACTCTACTAGCTCAACTCACTCTACTAGCCCAACCCACTCTACTAGCCCAACCCACTCTACTAGCTCAACCCACTGTACCAACATGTGCCAAACTCAAGGTCCGCAGGCCAAAAAATTCAAATATGTGCAGAGACCAAAAACTACCTGTGAAGTGGCGGAATCTCCACACTGCAGTTTCTATATTGATGCAATTTTCCCAATAAGTGTAATTAAGAAATAAAATAATAATCCCAAAATGTCCAGGAAAAGAAAAATCGATGTAGATGTGAGGGTGTTTCAAGAAAGATATGAAAGCGTATAAATGTTTGCTTTAAGGAGAAAAAGTGGTATGTCTTTTGTGTTATGAAGCGGTGGCTGTTGTCAAAAAGTACAACCTACGTCGGCATTTTGAGCCCAAAAACAAAGCTAAGTATGTCAAAATTAGGCATCAAGAAAAACAAATTGCCAAAGAATTAAAAGGCAAACTGCGATCGCAACAGAATGTGTTAGTGAAAGCCACAACCACAAACAATGCAGCAGCAAAAGCTGGTTTGTTGTGGCTGAAGAAATCGCCCACGCTACAGTCTTTTTCAGAGGGAGCGTTTTTGAAGCACAATTGCGATTTTCACACTTATTTAATATTTCAAGTTTTTAACAAAGTAAATGTGATATCTTTGATGTTATTTTTCTTTATTCACTTGGATAGTTTGATCATTGATTGATAGAGTAATGTGGGTTTCATCACCTAACAAATTAAAAGGATTTATGTTATAATAACGGCAACAAGCAAACATATTTTTAATATCTATTTAAATATATCTGTAATATTTGTAACTTGAATAAGTAATAAATTCAGAGGTATTTAATAGGGGTGGGAATCGTTTACTATCTCACGATTCGATTCCGATTTTGGGGCCCACGATTCGATTCAAAATCGATTTTCGATTCAAAACGATTTTTGATTCAAAAAACAATTTGGTTTATAAAAATGTCTGCTTCAGTCTATAAAATCTGCATGATCTACTACAGTCTGCTTTGCCAGACAGAATGACAAATATAGAAAATTAAGTGTCTTTCACATTTAATTAACAAAAATAAAGTGCTTTGGTAAAATAAAATGGTTTTTGTTGTGTTAACAAAATTCTTGAGCTTCATTTTGCGAGCTGTCAGGGCTGGCTCGGATGCAGTTCCCCCAGCCGTCGCTAGGGGCACCACAGTCAGTCCCAGACTAAACCGGCGTAACTGTATGTTCTCAGCCAGGTCCCTGCTTTCTCTGTGGTTGCTTCTCTTTTAATGGTGTCTCGCCACCTCTCTCTGTTATGCTTTCTCTTTACTTATTCGAGTATCTATCTCCTGCATCGCTTCCTGACCCATCTCAAGTTTTCCCAATTCTACATTTCCCAATGTATTTCTTCCTATCCGTTTTGCCTTTATTTTTGGGAAGGGTTTTATTTTGCTGCAGCATTTTTTGCCAGTTACTTCTGCTGGCGTCCTTGGTTTCGTTCGGTCTTCCCCGGCATTCGGTAAAAACCAAAATGAACCCATATTTTTGCCGTAAATGAAGACGGGACAGGTTGAATATCTCTTTCCTCCATCTGTTTTGAACCTTTTCCGTGCATGAGTCTGTCCCAGAACCTGCTGCGTAAAGTCTCGCGTAATTTTGTAATTGCATAACGCGAGACTTCACCACGACTTAGAATCGATTTTGGAACATTTAAAATCGATTCTGAATAGTAGTAAATGAGAATCAATTTTTGATATATGAATCGATTTTTTGGCACACCTAGTATTCATCTAGTATTTAACATTAAGGAGTAGGTACATTTATAAGTTACATATGGCCCTTCGTGGGTAACGATTATGCTGATGTGGCCCGCGGTGAAAATGAGTTTGACACCCTCAGATCCCACTGTACCACTAGCCCATCCCACTGTACCACTAGCCCAACCCACTCTACCACTAGCCCAACCCACTCTACCACTAGCCCAACCCACTTTACCACTAGCCCAACCCACTCTACCACTAGCCCATCCCACTGTACCACTAGCCCAACCCACTCTACCACTAGCCCAACCCACTCTACCACTAGCCCAACCCACTTTACCACTAGCCCAACCCACTTTACCACTAGCCCAACCCACTCTACCACTAGCCCAACCCACTCTACCACTAGCCCAACCCACTTTACCACTAGCCCAACCCACTTTACCACTAGCCCATCCCACTTTACCACTAGCCCAACCCACTGTACCACTAGCCCAACCCACTCTACCACTAGCCCAACCCACTTTACCACTAGCCCAACCCACTGTACCACTAGCCCAACCCACTTTACCACTAGCCCAACCCACTCTACCACTAGCCCATCCCACTGTACCACTAGCCCATCCCACTTTACCACTAGCCCAACCCACTTTACCACTAGCCCAACCCACTGTACCACTAGCCCAACCCACTGTACCACTAGCCCAACCCACTTTACCACTAGCCCAACCCACTTTACCACTAGCCCAACCCACTCTACCACTAGCCCATCCCACTTTACCACTAGCCCAACCCACTTTACCACTAGCCCAACCCACTGTACCACTAGCCCAACCCACTGTACCACTAGCCCAACCCACTCTACCACTAGCCCAACCCACTTTACCACTAGCCCAACCCACTCTACCACTAGCCCAACCCACTTTACCACTAGCCCAACCCACTTTACCACTAGCCCATCCCACTCTACCACTAGCCCAACCCACTGTACCACTAGCCCATCCCACTGTACCACTAGCCCATCCCACTTTACCACTAGCCCAACCCACTTTACCACTAGCCCAACCCACTGTACCACTAGCCCAACCCACTGTACCACTAGCCCAACCCACTGTACCACTAGCCCAACCCACTCTACCACTAGCCCAACCCACTTTACCACTAGCCCAACCCACTTTACCACTAGCCCAACCCACTCTACCACTAGCCCATCCCACTTTACCACTAGCCCAACCCACTGTACCACTAGCCCAAACCACTCTACTAGCCCAACCCACTGTACCACTAGCCCAACCCACTGTACCACTAGCCCAACCCACTGTACCACTAGCCCAAACCACTCTACTAGCCCAACCCACTGTACCACTAGCCCAACCCACTGTACCACTAGCCCAACCCACTGTACCACTAGCCCAACCCACTCTACTAGCTCAACTCACTCTACTAGCCCAACCCACTCTACTAGCCCAACCCACTGTACCACTAGCCAAACCCACTCTTAGCCCAACCCACTGTACCACTAGCCCAACCCACTGTACCACTAGCCCAACCCACTCTACTAGCTCAACTCACTCTACTAGCCCAACCCACTCTACTAGCCCAACCCACTCTACTAGCTCAACCCACTGTACCAACATGTGCCAAACTCAAGGTCCGCAGGCCAAAAAATTCAAATATGTGCAGAGACCAAAAACTACCTGTGAAGTGGCGGAATCTCCACACTGCAGTTTCTATATTGATGCAATTTTCCCAATAAGTGTAATTAAGAAATAAAATAATAATCCCAAAATGTCCAGGAAAAGAAAAATCGATGTAGATGTGAGGGTGTTTCAAGAAAGATATGAAAGCGTATAAATGTTTGCTTTAAGGAGAAAAAGTGGTATGTCTTTTGTGTTATGAAGCGGTGGCTGTTGTCAAAAAGTACAACCTACGTCGGCATTTTGAGCCCAAAAACAAAGCTAAGTATGTCAAAATTAGGCATCAAGAAAAACAAATTGCCAAAGAATTAAAAGGCAAACTGCGATCGCAACAGAATGTGTTAGTGAAAGCCACAACCACAAACAATGCAGCAGCAAAAGCTGGTTTGTTGTGGCTGAAGAAATCGCCCACGCTACAGTCTTTTTCAGAGGGAGCGTTTTTGAAGCACAATTGCGATTTTCACACTTATTTAATATTTCAAGTTTTTAACAAAGTAAATGTGATATCTTTGATGTTATTTTTCTTTATTCACTTGGATAGTTTGATCATTGATTGATAGAGTAATGTGGGTTTCATCACCTAACAAATTAAAAGGATTTATGTTATAATAACGGCAACAAGCAAACATATTTTTAATATCTATTTAAATATATCTGTAATATTTGTAACTTGAATAAGTAATAAATTCAGAGGTATTTAATAGGGGTGGGAATCGTTTACTATCTCACGATTCGATTCCGATTTTGGGGCCCACGATTCGATTCAAAATCGATTTTCGATTCAAAACGATTTTTGATTCAAAAAACAATTTGGTTTATAAAAATGTCTGCTTCAGTCTATAAAATCTGCATGATCTACTACAGTCTGCTTTGCCAGACAGAATGACAAATATAGAAAATTAAGTGTCTTTCACATTTAATTAACAAAAATAAAGTGCTTTGGTAAAATAAAATGGTTTTTGTTGTGTTAACAAAATTCTTGAGCTTCATTTTGCGAGCTGTCAGGGCTGGCTCGGATGCAGTTCCCCCAGCCGTCGCTAGGGGCACCACAGTCAGTCCCAGACTAAACCGGCGTAACTGTATGTTCTCAGCCAGGTCCCTGCTTTCTCTGTGGTTGCTTCTCTTTTAATGGTGTCTCGCCACCTCTCTCTGTTATGCTTTCTCTTTACTTATTCGAGTATCTATCTCCTGCATCGCTTCCTGACCCATCTCAAGTTTTCCCAATTCTACATTTCCCAATGTATTTCTTCCTATCCGTTTTGCCTTTATTTTTGGGAAGGGTTTTATTTTGCTGCAGCATTTTTTGCCAGTTACTTCTGCTGGCGTCCTTGGTTTCGTTCGGTCTTCCCCGGCATTCGGTAAAAACCAAAATGAACCCATATTTTTGCCGTAAATGAAGACGGGACAGGTTGAATATCTCTTTCCTCCATCTGTTTTGAACCTTTTCCGTGCATGAGTCTGTCCCAGAACCTGCTGCGTAAAGTCTCGCGTAATTTTGTAATTGCATAACGCGAGACTTCACCACGACTTAGAATCGATTTTGGAACATTTAAAATCGATTCTGAATAGTAGTAAATGAGAATCAATTTTTGATATATGAATCGATTTTTTGGCACACCTAGTATTCATCTAGTATTTAACATTAAGGAGTAGGTACATTTATAAGTTACATATGGCCCTTCGTGGGTAACGATTATGCTGATGTGGCCCGCGGTGAAAATGAGTTTGACACCCTCAGATCCCACTGTACCACTAGCCCATCCCACTGTACCACTAGCCCAACCCACTCTACCACTAGCCCAACCCACTCTACCACTAGCCCAACCCACTTTACCACTAGCCCAACCCACTCTACCACTAGCCCATCCCACTGTACCACTAGCCCAACCCACTCTACCACTAGCCCAACCCACTCTACCACTAGCCCAACCCACTTTACCACTAGCCCAACCCACTTTACCACTAGCCCAACCCACTCTACCACTAGCCCAACCCACTCTACCACTAGCCCAACCCACTTTACCACTAGCCCAACCCACTTTACCACTAGCCCATCCCACTTTACCACTAGCCCAACCCACTGTACCACTAGCCCAACCCACTCTACCACTAGCCCAACCCACTTTACCACTAGCCCAACCCACTGTACCACTAGCCCAACCCACTTTACCACTAGCCCAACCCACTCTACCACTAGCCCATCCCACTGTACCACTAGCCCATCCCACTTTACCACTAGCCCAACCCACTTTACCACTAGCCCAACCCACTGTACCACTAGCCCAACCCACTGTACCACTAGCCCAACCCACTGTACCACTAGCCCAACCCACTTTACCACTAGCCCAACCCACTTTACCACTAGCCCAACCCACTCTACCACTAGCCCATCCCACTTTACCACTAGCCCAACCCACTTTACCACTAGCCCAACCCACTGTACCACTAGCCCAACCCACTGTACCACTAGCCCAACCCACTCTACCACTAGCCCAACCCACTTTACCACTAGCCCAACCCACTCTACCACTAGCCCAACCCACTTTACCACTAGCCCAACCCACTTTACCACTAGCCCATCCCACTCTACCACTAGCCCAACCCACTGTACCACTAGCCCATCCCACTGTACCACTAGCCCATCCCACTTTACCACTAGCCCAACCCACTTTACCACTAGCCCAACCCACTGTACCACTAGCCCAACCCACTGTACCACTAGCCCAACCCACTGTACCACTAGCCCAACCCACTCTACCACTAGCCCAACCCACTTTACCACTAGCCCAACCCACTTTACCACTAGCCCAACCCACTCTACCACTAGCCCATCCCACTTTACCACTAGCCCAACCCACTGTACCACTAGCCCAAACCACTCTACTAGCCCAACCCACTGTACCACTAGCCCAACCCACTGTACCACTAGCCCAACCCACTGTACCACTAGCCCAAACCACTCTACTAGCCCAACCCACTGTACCACTAGCCCAACCCACTGTACCACTAGCCCAACCCACTGTACCACTAGCCCAACCCACTCTACTAGCTCAACTCACTCTACTAGCCCAACCCACTCTACTAGCCCAACCCACTGTACCACTAGCCAAACCCACTCTTAGCCCAACCCACTGTACCACTAGCCCAACCCACTGTACCACTAGCCCAACCCACTCTACTAGCTCAACTCACTCTACTAGCCCAACCCACTCTACTAGCCCAACCCACTCTACTAGCTCAACCCACTGTACCAACATGTGCCAAACTCAAGGTCCGCAGGCCAAAAAATTCAAATATGTGCAGAGACCAAAAACTACCTGTGAAGTGGCGGAATCTCCACACTGCAGTTTCTATATTGATGCAATTTTCCCAATAAGTGTAATTAAGAAATAAAATAATAATCCCAAAATGTCCAGGAAAAGAAAAATCGATGTAGATGTGAGGGTGTTTCAAGAAAGATATGAAAGCGTATAAATGTTTGCTTTAAGGAGAAAAAGTGGTATGTCTTTTGTGTTATGAAGCGGTGGCTGTTGTCAAAAAGTACAACCTACGTCGGCATTTTGAGCCCAAAAACAAAGCTAAGTATGTCAAAATTAGGCATCAAGAAAAACAAATTGCCAAAGAATTAAAAGGCAAACTGCGATCGCAACAGAATGTGTTAGTGAAAGCCACAACCACAAACAATGCAGCAGCAAAAGCTGGTTTGTTGTGGCTGAAGAAATCGCCCACGCTACAGTCTTTTTCAGAGGGAGCGTTTTTGAAGCACAATTGCGATTTTCACACTTATTTAATATTTCAAGTTTTTAACAAAGTAAATGTGATATCTTTGATGTTATTTTTCTTTATTCACTTGGATAGTTTGATCATTGATTGATAGAGTAATGTGGGTTTCATCACCTAACAAATTAAAAGGATTTATGTTATAATAACGGCAACAAGCAAACATATTTTTAATATCTATTTAAATATATCTGTAATATTTGTAACTTGAATAAGTAATAAATTCAGAGGTATTTAATAGGGGTGGGAATCGTTTACTATCTCACGATTCGATTCCGATTTTGGGGCCCACGATTCGATTCAAAATCGATTTTCGATTCAAAACGATTTTTGATTCAAAAAACAATTTGGTTTATAAAAATGTCTGCTTCAGTCTATAAAATCTGCATGATCTACTACAGTCTGCTTTGCCAGACAGAATGACAAATATAGAAAATTAAGTGTCTTTCACATTTAATTAACAAAAATAAAGTGCTTTGGTAAAATAAAATGGTTTTTGTTGTGTTAACAAAATTCTTGAGCTTCATTTTGCGAGCTGTCAGGGCTGGCTCGGATGCAGTTCCCCCAGCCGTCGCTAGGGGCACCACAGTCAGTCCCAGACTAAACCGGCGTAACTGTATGTTCTCAGCCAGGTCCCTGCTTTCTCTGTGGTTGCTTCTCTTTTAATGGTGTCTCGCCACCTCTCTCTGTTATGCTTTCTCTTTACTTATTCGAGTATCTATCTCCTGCATCGCTTCCTGACCCATCTCAAGTTTTCCCAATTCTACATTTCCCAATGTATTTCTTCCTATCCGTTTTGCCTTTATTTTTGGGAAGGGTTTTATTTTGCTGCAGCATTTTTTGCCAGTTACTTCTGCTGGCGTCCTTGGTTTCGTTCGGTCTTCCCCGGCATTCGGTAAAAACCAAAATGAACCCATATTTTTGCCGTAAATGAAGACGGGACAGGTTGAATATCTCTTTCCTCCATCTGTTTTGAACCTTTTCCGTGCATGAGTCTGTCCCAGAACCTGCTGCGTAAAGTCTCGCGTAATTTTGTAATTGCATAACGCGAGACTTCACCACGACTTAGAATCGATTTTGGAACATTTAAAATCGATTCTGAATAGTAGTAAATGAGAATCAATTTTTGATATATGAATCGATTTTTTGGCACACCTAGTATTCATCTAGTATTTAACATTAAGGAGTAGGTACATTTATAAGTTACATATGGCCCTTCGTGGGTAACGATTATGCTGATGTGGCCCGCGGTGAAAATGAGTTTGACACCCTCAGATCCCACTGTACCACTAGCCCATCCCACTGTACCACTAGCCCAACCCACTCTACCACTAGCCCAACCCACTCTACCACTAGCCCAACCCACTTTACCACTAGCCCAACCCACTCTACCACTAGCCCATCCCACTGTACCACTAGCCCAACCCACTCTACCACTAGCCCAACCCACTCTACCACTAGCCCAACCCACTTTACCACTAGCCCAACCCACTTTACCACTAGCCCAACCCACTCTACCACTAGCCCAACCCACTCTACCACTAGCCCAACCCACTTTACCACTAGCCCAACCCACTTTACCACTAGCCCATCCCACTTTACCACTAGCCCAACCCACTCTACCACTAGCCCAACCCACTTTACCACTAGCCCAACCCACTGTACCACTAGCCCAACCCACTCTACCACTAGCCCATCCCACTGTACCACTAGCCCAACCCACTCTACCACTAGCCCATCCCACTTTACCACTAGCCCAACCCACTGTACCACTAGCCCAACCCACTCTACCACTAGCCCATCCCACTGTACCACTAGCCCATCCCACTTTACCACTAGCCCAACCCACTTTACCACTAGCCCAACCCACTGTACCACTAGCCCAACCCACTGTACCACTAGCCCAACCCACTGTACCACTAGCCCAACCCACTTTACCACTAGCCCAACCCACTTTACCACTAGCCCAACCCACTCTACCACTAGCCCATCCCACTTTACCACTAGCCCAACCCACTTTACCACTAGCCCAACCCACTGTACCACTAGCCCAACCCACTCTACCACTAGCCCAACCCACTTTACCACTAGCCCAACCCACTCTACCACTAGCCCAACCCACTTTACCACTAGCCCAACCCACTTTACCACTAGCCCATCCCACTCTACCACTAGCCCAACCCACTGTACCACTAGCCCATCCCACTGTACCACTAGCCCATCCCACTTTACCACTAGCCCAACCCACTTTACCACTATCCCAACCCACTGTACCACTAGCCCAACCCACTGTACCACTAGCCCAACCCACTGTACCACTAGCCCAACCCACTTTACCACTAGCCCAACCCACTTTACCACTAGCCCAACCCACTCTACCACTAGCCCATCCCACTTTACCACTAGCCCAACCCACTGTACCACTAGCCCAAACCACTCTACTAGCCCAACCCACTGTACCACTAGCCCAACCCACTGTACCACTAGCCCAACCCACTGTACCACTAGCCCAAACCACTCTACTAGCCCAACCCACTGTACCACTAGCCCAACCCACTGTACCACTAGCCCAACCCACTGTACCACTAGCCCAACCCACTCTACTAGCTCAACTCACTCTACTAGCCCAACCCACTCTACTAGCCCAACCCACTGTACCACTAGCCAAACCCACTCTTAGCCCAACCCACTGTACCACTAGCCCAACCCACTGTACCACTAGCCCAACCCACTCTACTAGCTCAACTCACTCTACTAGCCCAACCCACTCTACTAGCCCAACCCACTCTACTAGCTCAACCCACTGTACCAACATGTGCCAAACTCAAGGTCCGCAGGCCAAAAAATTCAAATATGTGCAGAGACCAAAAACTACCTGTGAAGTGGCGGAATCTCCACACTGCAGTTTCTATATTGATGCAATTTTCCCAATAAGTGTAATTAAGAAATAAAATAATAATCCCAAAATGTCCAGGAAAAGAAAAATCGATGTAGATGTGAGGGTGTTTCAAGAAAGATATGAAAGCGTATAAATGTTTGCTTTAAGGAGAAAAATTGGTATGTCTTTTGTGTTATGAAGCGGTGGCTGTTGTCAAAAAGTACAACCTACGTCGGCATTTTGAGCCCAAAAACAAAGCTAAGTATGTCAAAATTAGGCATCAAGAAAAACAAATTGCCAAAGAATTAAAAGGCAAACTGCGATCGCAACAGAATGTGTTAGTGAAAGCCACAACCACAAACAATGCAGCAGCAAAAGCTGGTTTGTTGTGGCTGAAGAAATCGCCCACGCTACAGTCTTTTTCAGAGGGAGCGTTTTTGAAGCACAATTGCGATTTTCACACTTATTTAATATTTCAAGTTTTTAACAAAGTAAATGTGATATCTTTGATGTTATTTTTATTTATTCACTTGGATAGTTTGATCATTGATTGATAGAGTAATGTGGGTTTCATCACCTAACAAATTAAAAGGATTTATGTTATAATAACGGCAACAAGCAAACATATTTTTAATATCTATTTAAATATATCTGTAATATTTGTAACTTGAATAAGTAATAAATTCAGAGGTATTTAATAGGGGTGGGAATCGTTTACTATCTCACGATTCGATTCCGATTTTGGGGCCCACGATTCGATTCAAAATCGATTTTCGATTCAAAACGATTTTTGATTCAAAAAACAATTTGGTTTATAAAAATGTCTGCTTCAGTCTATAAAATCTGCATGATCTACTACAGTCTGCTTTGCCAGACAGAATGACAAATATAGAAAATTAAGTGTCTTTCACATTTAATTAACAAAAATAAAGTGCTTTGGTAAAATAAAATGGTTTTTGTTGTGTTAACAAAATTCTTGAGCTTCATTTTGCGAGCTGTCAGGGCTGGCTCGGATGCAGTTCCCCCAGCCGTCGCTAGGGGCACCACAGTCAGTCCCAGACTAAACCGGCGTAACTGTATGTTCTCAGCCAGGTCCCTGCTTTCTCTGTGGTTGCTTCTCTTTTAATGGTGTCTCGCCACCTCTCTCTGTTATGCTTTCTCTTTACTTATTCGAGTATCTATCTCCTGCATCGCTTCCTGACCCATCTCAAGTTTTCCCAATTCTACATTTCCCAATGTATTTCTTCCTATCCGTTTTGCCTTTATTTTTGGGAAGGGTTTTATTTTGCTGCAGCATTTTTTGCCAGTTACTTCTGCTGGCGTCCTTGGTTTCGTTCGGTCTTCCCCGGCATTCGGTAAAAACCAAAATGAACCCATATTTTTGCCGTAAATGAAGACGGGACAGGTTGAATATCTCTTTCCTCCATCTGTTTTGAACCTTTTCCGTGCATGAGTCTGTCCCAGAACCTGCTGCGTAAAGTCTCGCGTAATTTTGTAATTGCATAACGCGAGACTTCACCACGACTTAGAATCGATTTTGGAACATTTAAAATCGATTCTGAATAGTAGTAAATGAGAATCAATTTTTGATATATGAATCGATTTTTTGGCACACCTAGTATTCATCTAGTATTTAACATTAAGGAGTAGGTACATTTATAAGTTACATATGGCCCTTCGTGGGTAACGATTATGCTGATGTGGCCCGCGGTGAAAATGAGTTTGACACCCTCAGATCCCACTGTACCACTAGCCCATCCCACTGTACCACTAGCCCAACCCACTCTACCACTAGCCCAACCCACTCTACCACTAGCCCAACCCACTTTACCACTAGCCCAACCCACTCTACCACTAGCCCATCCCACTGTACCACTAGCCCAACCCACTCTACCACTAGCCCAACCCACTCTACCACTAGCCCAACCCACTCTACCACTAGCCCAACCCACTTTACCACTAGCCCAACCCACTTTACCACTAGCCCATCCCACTTTACCACTAGCCCAACCCACTCTACCACTAGCCCAACCCACTTTACCACTAGCCCAACCCACTGTACCACTAGCCCAACCCACTTTACCACTAGCCCAACCCACTCTACCACTAGCCCATCCCACTGTACCACTAGCCCATCCCACTTTACCACTAGCCCAACCCACTTTACCACTAGCCCAACCCACTGTACCACTAGCCCAACCCACTGTACCACTAGCCCAACCCACTGTACCACTAGCCCAACCCACTCTACCACTAGCCCAACCCACTTTACCACTAGCCCAACCCACTCTACCACTAGCCCATCCCACTTTACCACTAGCCCAACCCACTTTACCACTAGCCCAACCCACTGTACCACTAGCCCAACCCACTGTACCACTAGCCCAACCCACTTTACCACTAGCCCAACCCACTCTACCACTAGCCCAACCCACTTTACCACTAGCCCAACCCACTTTACCACTAGCCCATCCCACTCTACCACTAGCCCAACCCACTGTACCACTAGCCCATCCCACTGTACCACTAGCCCATCCCACTTTACCACTAGCCCAACCCACTTTACCACTAGCCCAACCCACTCTACCACTAGCCCATCCCACTTTACCACTAGCCCAACCCACTTTACCACTAGCCCAACCCACTGTACCACTAGCCCAACCCACTGTACCACTAGCCCAACCCACTCTACCACTAGCCCAACCCACTTTACCACTAGCCCAACCCACTCTACCACTAGCCCAACCCACTTTACCACTAGCCCAACCCACTGTACCACTAGCCCAACCCACTTTACCACTAGCCCAACCCACTCTACCACTAGCCCATCCCACTGTACCACTAGCCCATCCCACTTTACCACTAGCCCAACCCACTTTACCACTAGCCCAACCCACTGTACCACTAGCCCAACCCACTGTACCACTAGCCCAACCCACTGTACCACTAGCCCAACCCACTTTACCACTAGCCCAACCCACTCTACCACTAGCCCATCCCACTTTACCACTAGCCCAACCCACTTTACCACTAGCCCAACCCACTGTACCACTAGCCCAACCCACTGTACCACTAGCCCAACCCACTCTACCACTAGCCCAACCCACTTTACCACTAGCCCAACCCACTCTACCACTAGCCCAACCCACTTTACCACTAGCCCAACCCACTTTACCACTAGCCCATCCCACTCTACCACTAGCCCAACCCACTGTACCACTAGCCCATCCCACTGTACCACTAGCCCATCCCACTTTACCACTAGCCCAACCCACTTTACCACTAGCCCAACCCACTCTACCACTAGCCCATCCCACTTTACCACTAGCCCAACCCACTGTACCACTAGCCCATCCCACTGTACCACTAGCCCATCCCACTTTACCACTAGCCCAACCCACTTTACCACTAGCCCAACCCACTCTACCACTAGCCCATCCCACTTTACCACTAGCCCAACCCACTCTACCACTAGCCCAACCCACTTTACCACTAGCCCAACCCACTTTACCACTAGCCCATCCCACTCTACCACTAGCCCAACCCACTGTACCACTAGCCCATCCCACTGTACCACTAGCCCATCCCACTTTACCACTAGCCCAACCCACTTTACCACTAGCCCAACCCACTCTACCACTAGCCCATCCCACTTTACCACTAGCCCAACCCACTTTACCACTAGCCCAACCCACTTTACCACTAGCCCAACCCACTCTACCACTAGCCCAACCCACTTTACCACTAGCCCAACCCACTTTACCACTAGCCCATCCCACTCTACCACTAGCCCAACCCACTGTACCACTAGCCCATCCCACTGTACCACTAGCCCATCCCACTTTACCACTAGCCCAACCCACTTTACCACTAGCCCAACCCACTCTACCACTAGCCCATCCCACTTTACCACTAGCCCAACCCACTTTACCACTAGCCCAACCCACTGTACCACTAGCCCAACCCACTGTACCACTAGCCCAACCCACTCTACCACTAGCCCAACCCACTTTACCACTAGCCCAACCCACTCTACCACTAGCCCAACCCACTTTACCACTAGCCCATCCCACTCTACCACTAGCCCAACCCACTGTACCACTAGCCCAACCCACTCTACCACTAGCCCATCCCACTCTACCACTAGCCCATCCCACTCTACCACTAGCCCAACCCACTTTACCACTAGCCCATCCCACTGTACCACTAGCCCATCCCACTCTGCTGTACTATCACACCCATTTTCTACCAGGGTGAAGATGTAAAACCATTTTTCACACACAGAATCCTTTAAATCAAACAAAAAACTCTTTTTGGTTCTTTTTTTAGGAAGAGCCTTTTGAAGGGTCCAGTGCACTGATGCTCACACCTGCAGTGAAGCGATCTCAGCTATGAGGAACGCACCTGCAGTGAAGCGATCTCAGCTATGAGGGACACACCTGCAGTGAAGCGATCTCAGCTATGAGGGACACACCTGCAGTGAAGCGATCTCAGCTATGAGGAACGCACCTGCAGTGAAGCGATCTCAGCTATGAGGAATGCACCTGCAGTGAAGTGATCTCAGCTATGAGGAACGCACCTGCAGTGAAGCGATCTCAGCTATGAGGAACGCACCTGCAGTGAAGCGATCTCAGCTATGAGGAACGCACCTGCAATGAAGCGATCTCAGCTATGAGGGACACACCTGCAGTGAAGCGATCTCAGCTATGAGGAACGCACCTGCAGTGAAGCGATCTCAGCTATGAGGGACACACCTGCAGTGGATGACCATGGGTCCGGCATGCGGAAACTCCTGCTGCTTGTTGTTGACCTGTGTGAGGAAGCTGAGCACACCTCCTGGCTCTGCTGGGACACCGTGGTCCGGCCAGCTGAGGTACTGGTACTGCCAGATCTCCCGGGAAGGTGCACTCTGTGAGCATGACAGTGGACAGGACACAGGACAGGCCAGACAGATGAGACATACGGGGTGGACAGAAGACATTAGAGGTGGATCAGATTCAGCTAAATAATTTCACAGACATAAGTAATGGTGTTCACTGCAGCCAGATCTGGCAATGAGTCAAAGGAGAAGGGCACTCGATCAGAATACATGTAGGATGATGTGGACATGAATAGTATGGTTTAAGTCACACATGTATAGGATGACATATATATGTGACCAAGTGGTAAGCAGTTTGGCCTTTTTTACTGAAAAGGGGACTGTGTAATTCATCACTTCCATGAATGTGTGTGTGTGGGAGGGTTAACCTTAACCCTAATCATGCATGCGTGCTCAGTGTCATAAGTAAGAATGATGGATTCATGGTGTTGTGGTGTTTACACCAGCAGACCAGTTTGTGCTGTAAACATTGGCATTTAAACTGACATTTTATCTGTAAAAATATGCAAGTACTTATGACTTATAGGCACCTCAGAAATCATTTATATTGAATTATTTAAAATGAATCACACTAAAAATGCCCACATGCCACCTCACACTAACATTCATAACGCACACGTTATAGTGTATATCACACACATTATAGTGTATAATTACGCAATAATACACGAGAGGGAGTGCTATAATGTGTAATATCGATTGAAACAAATGCATTCGAAGCCAATAGATTTAACGAACTCCCTGTAATTCATTTTGATAACGTTGCTGCTTGTTTGTAGTTGCGCTGTTTGGCTTGTAAACGCTGCTTCGTTGCTAGGTTGCTAGGTTCGATGTGGCGGAGTAATACATGGAGAGCTTCGGTTACAGTGCTATAACGTGTAATATTGGCACTCCTAGATCGCCTCTCAGCCAATCACATTGTAGGGTCGGAACTAACTGTGGTATAATGTGTGTTATACAATGTGTGTGAAAGCATTTGTTTCGATCTGAAACTGGAGGATGAAGCTATAAATGACCAGCCTGATTCCTCCAATGAGCCAAGGTTTGTCACGCTTACAAACAATGATTTGGATGAGCTGGAAATGCAGAGAAACGAAGTTAATACCGTAAAATCCATTATCAATAATTGTTGTACTTTATTTTTAATTAATACAATTTTATCAACAGTTGTTTTGTGTATATTTACCTCTATAATATTTATTGGGTAAGGCTGTTCCAGTGTTGTGTAAGTTTAGCAGCGAGCCATTGAATGGAACTATTTTAACTAGCGGAGTGTTTTTAACCAAACAGGTCGTATTTTCTCGTCCTCTTTAACTCAAAATCTTTCAATAAACAGCGATAATGGAACTGTGGTATAATCGCAATAATACACTCGAGGTTCGTGCTATAATCTGCGGCCACAGCAGTGCCAATATTACACGTTATAGCACTCCCTCTCGTGTATTATTGCGTAATTATAGTGTATATCACACCTTATAGTGTATAACACATTATAGTGTATAACACACACATTCTAGTGTATATCACACACATTCTAGTGCAGGGGTGGCCAACCCGTCATAGACCAAGAGCCACTTTTCTTACTGTGTTACGGCAAAGAGCCACATCGTACATGGGCGAGTGTAATCTGTTGAGCGGGGGGGGTGGCGAGTGTAAATTATTAGCTGTGAAGACAGTCAAATGCGTGTTTTCCACTACGCCGGTTTTAAAAGTATTAGCGGCTCGCTAGGCTTGTAAACTAACCGCGCACCACGAAAATGTAGCAGTGTGTCGCCCCGTTTGTGCAGGTGAGCCCGCGGACCGGCTGGGGAGCCGCATGAAACCAGGCAAAGAGCCACATGCGGCTCACGAGCCGCGGGTTGGCCACCCCTGTTCTAGTGTATATCACACACATTCTAGTGTATAACACACACATTATAGTGTATAACACACACATTATAGTGTATATCACACACATTATAGTGTATAACACTAGGTTCCATATTTTTGTCAATTGTGATTTTTACACCGCAATCGAAATTTGTCCTCCGCTTTTAACCCATCTGTGCAGTTAGAACACACACACACACACACTAGTGATTACTAGGGGGCTGTGGATCACACGTGCCCAGAGTGGTGGGTAGCCCTAGCCCGGGGAGCAGTTGGGGTTAGGTGCCTTGCTCAAGGGCACCTCAGTCATGGCCTCAGGTCTGGGAATCGAACCCACGACATACACTATATACACTATACCCTCCGGTCACAAGACCAGTTCCCTACCACCAGGCCATGACTGCCCCTGTGAGGTGTGAGACGTAACTCCGCGAGATTTCTCGTCGCGTTAAAAATCTGTCTCGCGAGATTTGTGATCCAGCAAGCAGTCAGAATAACGTCGAAAAATACAGGTATTACTATTGAATATGCCCCCGCCACTTTCAAATCGTTGGTTTGGTAGCATTTTGGGTACCCGGCGGAAATAATAAATGGCAAAAGTGTGACTGATAAGACACGGACCATATGCAAACGTATGAAAATAATGCCGTACACCGCGACTAATACGAACAGGGTGCAGAGACATTTACAGCACCACCACAGCTCAGTACTCAAATCAACATATCTCACTTGAACAGAGGTAGCAGGGACAGAAAGGCGCTTTGGCAAGGATATCGGGAGCAGTGTGGGGATGCTAATATTCTTAAAAATGAACATGGCAGTGTAGTTGCAGCAAATTCAGTGACATACTTGGTCAGGCTCTGTTTGCACTATTTGCACTCTGTATTGACAGAGAAGAACTTTTGCACATAATACCATGAGTTCCCTCTTAACGATGGATCTGGTTAACGACGGATCAGAATTACGACCGACTTTTAATTTTATTTCGCGCGGAGGAGCAGTGGCAGCACTGTGGAGTGTTGCGTACGATAAGCCCATCTCAGCAACGCGATCGCTCTTTCTCACGCTGTGCGCACGAGAACATTGATAGTTTTTTTCTATACTGTATTTACGATTAAAGCGTATCTAAATCTAGGGTCGCGCTTAACGACGAAAACTGCTTTACGACGGACTTTTCAGTCTCTAACACCGTCATTAAGCGGGGACTCACTGTAATATTGTTTGCGCTTGAAAAAAGGAGAAATATTTAATCTTATTTATTTTATTTTAACTTTTATGAAATTTTATTTTCATTTCAATTTGTAGAGGAAGAAGTTTATTAAAACTTCTTGCTTACATAATGCATATTAAGAGTTATAATAAAACATTTCAAAATGCCTGTGTAACTCAGTTAAATAAAAGTCTGTTGTCCAGTCATAATTTGTAATTCTAGTGTATATCACACCTTATTGTCACGTTGTGGGGGGGCCCCCTGCCGGTCGCCCCCGTTTACAGCGGCAGCAGTCCTGTTTTTGGTCACGTGATGTTCGTCCCTCAGGTGGGCGGGACCCGTGATTCGTTTCACCTGAGGGTCGTTTGTTCGTCTATATATGTCTTGTCTTTGTACCAGTTGACTGCTGGTTATTATTTCCTTAATCTGGAACAATGTCACGGGTTTTTGGTTTGCGCACTTTCTATTAAACCATCCTTTTTCCCTGAGACTTGGCGTGATCGCTTGCTTGATTGCTCACCCTGCCCGTCACACTTATAGTGTATATCACACACATTATAGTGTATATAACACATTATAGTGTATATTAGGGGTGGATTTTCATAGTCGAATCTGATTCATCAGCTTTTCCCTTTAGTCGACTAATAGACGAATCGGGTTTATTTTTATTTTATTTAGAGCACCTTTTTGCTGTTGTGTCGCAATTTTTTTATATTTTCAGGGAGGCATATTTTATTTAAAGTATTTTTGACATTTTGCACAGTGCCTGTCTGAAAGTTCGATATGCGCAATGCACACTGACGGTTAATGTTTTCTAACGTTTCATTAAAAAATAAATAAGTAAATAAATAAAAGCTGAATAAAGCCAACCTACCATGTTTATTCATTTATCTGAGTGTTTTAGGTTTTTACTTTGAAGAGGAAAAAAGTCCTGAATGAGAACGGGATCCCGTTTAAGGTGCTCTAAAAAAATAAAATAAAAATAAACCCGATTCGACTATTAGTTGACTAAAGGGAAAAACTGACGAATCAGATTTGACTATGAAAATCCTTAGTTGAATACACCACTAGTGTATATCACACATTATAGTGTATATCACACACATTATAGTGTATAACACACATTATAGTGTATATCACACCTTATAGTGTATATCACACACATTATAGTGTATATCACACACATTATATTGTATAACACACACATTATAGTGTATAACACACATTATAGTGTATATCACACCTTATAGTGTATATCACACACATTATATTGTATAACACACACATTATAGTGTATAACACACATTATAGTGTATATCACACCTTATAGTGTATATCACACACATTATATTGTATAACACACACATTATAGTGTATAACACACATTATAGTGTATATCACACACATTATAGTGTATAACACACACATTATAGTGTATATCACACACATTATAGTGTATAACACACATTATAGTGTATATCACACATATTATAGTGTATAACACACATTATAGTGTATAACACACATTATAGTGTATATCACTAAGAAGAGTGGGAAGGAATATGGGGAGGAATGTGTTGACACTGAAACACACTGGGATGGTAGAGAAGCGTTTTCACCTTGTCCACAGGGATGATCTCCAGAGCTCTGACCTTGTAGTCACTGGCATCTCTCTCATTATGTGACATCACCATGTATCTTCCGAACTCTTTAGAGGCTCCGGGGTCTGGCCAGTACGGCACACACTTATTCTGCAGAGCAAACAGATTTTTTCAGCCAATTACTGCAATAAGGTCTAATTTTGAGGTTAAAAGAAAAAGTGTTATCTTGAATATTATGCATTCAAATATCGAAACAAATATTATGAAGTCATCACTACAATTAAGAGAGAGGGTGAATTAGGGGAGAGGGTGAATGACCACAAAAAGTACACTCACCCGCCCTTTCTCAACTTCCCTTGTTGTCATGACGATGACATGTGATTCCTCCTGCCACACCATTTGCCAAAAATCATTGACGGTTGTTGCCAGACATCCTTGACAAGCGATGTAGACTTTTTGAGGACCGATTTCACACAGCTTATTCTAGAGGGAAAAAGATCAAGACCCCCAAAAATGCTGGTGCATAAATAAATATGCTGGTGCATAAATAATAGCTATGGATTACACAATTGGATGAAAATAGTGGTGTTGACTACTATTAAAATATTATACTGTACATTTATAGATCATTATTATAGATTTGTTATTTATTACTTTCACATAGTTGGCATTGATGTAATCAGACCCAACACGGAATGGGTCTCCACCCTGCAGACTGACTCTGGTCTCATCAACTGTTGGAGAGAAGTCAGAGAACAGTGATGAGTACTTAGTCATGACAGTGATGAGTAGTAATGAGTGTTTAGTCATGACAGTGATGAGTAGTGATGAGTGTTTAGTCATGACAGTGATGAGTAGTGATGAGTGTTTAGTCATGAGTGATGAGTAGTGATGAGTGTTTAGTCATGACAGTGATGAGTAGTGATGAGTGTTTAGTCATGACAGTGATGAGTAGTGATGAGTGTTTAGTCATGACAGTGATGAGTAGTGATGAGGGTTTAGTCATGACAGTGATGAGTAGTGATGAGTGTTTAGTCATGACAGTGATGAGTAGTGATGAGTGTTTAGTCATGACAGTGATGAGTAGTGATGAGTGTTTAGTCATGACAGTGATGAGTAGTGATGAGTGCTTAGTCATGACAGTGATGAGTAGTGATGAGTGTTTAGTCATGAGTGATGAGTAGTGATGAGTGTTTAGTCATGAGTGATGAGTAGTGATGAGTGTTTAGTCATCACAGTGATGAGTAGTGATGAGTGCTTAGTCATCACAGTGATGAGTAGTGATGAGTGTTTAGTCCTGACAGTGATGAGTAGTGATGAGTGTTTAGTCATCACAGTGATGAGTAGTGATGAGTGTTTAGTCATGACAGTGATGAGTAGTGATGAGGGTTTAGTCATCACAGTGATGAGTAGTGATGAGTGTTTAGTCATGACAGTGATGAGTAGTGATGAGTGTTTAGTCATGACAGTGATGAGTAGTGATGAGTGTTTAGTCATGACAGTGATGAGTAGTGATGAGTGTTTAGTCATGAGTGATGAGTAGTGATGAGTGTTTAGTCATGACAGTGATGAGTAGTGATGAGTGTTTAGTCATGACAGTGCAGAATGGTTCTAATGTTTCTGTGAAGTTCACAGGGTAGGGTTACAGGGTTGCCAGGGTTACAGGGTTGCCAGGTGAGGACAGTGTGGCTAAGTCTAGGGTGTGGTTAGGAAGGGGCAGTAAAGGTGAGGTTTTTACAAGGTAAAATGTTCTTGTATCTGTTTTTGCTTTTATTTTCTGGACGCATTCCTTCGTCTCTGCTTTTCTTTGTTTTGGAATCTAATTTCTGCAAAGCCTGCAAAGATGGACAGAGAAAATTACCAATCAAAACCGCCTATGCATGCATAGCTTGACAAATCACAATAGCCCATGCGGAGCAGTGTTCCAACTTCCTTTGCTGTAATTAGGGTAGACCCTGTGATCTAAAACATTAAACCCTTTTAATGAGCAGACTACAAATCACCTCAGAGTGAGTACTTTATATAAGCACAAAGCATTTTTCTGCTCTGTGACATTGTTATTAATTATCATAAATGCCTTTATCAGTATCATAAATGTCTTTATCATTATCATAAATTGCTGTGGTTAAAAGTAGCTGTTGCACTCACATCAAACTCCTCCCAGAACCCAGCCTTCAACTTCTCTACTCCTTCCTCATTCTGTGAAGGTGCTTTCTGATCAAGTAACTTCACTCTGTTGTCAATGTCAGCCGCGTTTAGTCGAGTGGAGAAATAGGGCTGACAGAGACAGGGTTTTAGTTAGGGTTTATGTTATACACAGTGATAGTATGCACATGTTATAAATAAATGTGTTTATATGAGTGAGTGTGAGACAGAGAGAGTGTTTATGTAAGTTTGAGACAGAGAATGAGAGTAAGTGTGTGTGTGTCAGAGTGGGTGAGTTAGGTGGGATATATGAACATGAACATGATGTCTCAAGTAACATGGTACTGAATGGAGTCAAACTGAATCAGCAGTAATCTCTGGCACAATCAGGTGAGACTGTCTCACCTGCCTGAGGTAGACCATGGCACCTGAGACCTCTTCGATGCCTGTACGTTTGAAGTGATCCACCAGGTCCACCAGAGAGTCAAAAACATCTTTTCCTCCCACTGTGTAGCGATCATTCTGAAAGGCAGAGACGACCATGATCAACCAGAACACACCTCCATAACACACCCCTGTGACACCCAGAACACACCTCCATAACACACCCCTCTGACACCCAGAACACACCTCCATGACACACCCCTTTGACACCCAGAACACACCTCCATAACACACCCCTCTGACACCCAGAACACACCTCCATAACACACCCCTCTGACACCCAGAACACACCTCCATAACACACCCCTCTGACACCCAGAACACACCTCCATATCACACCCCTTGGACACCCAGAACACACCTCCATAACACACCCCTCTGACAACTATAACAAAGATGCACATACCACATCTTTCCACACACCCAGATCACACCTCCATCACGTACTGCATTACACTGACATTCCCAGTAAGGTCACTTTCTTTCAGCTTATGTCAGAATTTAGAAATGAGGAACCTCAAATGCTACAGTGGTATTACAGGATTATCCCAACTTCACACATACACGTGCACACACACACACACACACACACACACACACACACGTGTAGACACAAACACAATCATATGTGCGTGCAAACACCCACACACATGCCCACAAGACAAGTGGAATGCTGGATAAGAACCTGCATTCATGAGTGTACCCGTGTGTGTGTGTGTGTGTGTGTGTGTGTGTGTGTGTGTGTGTGTTGGTGGATGTGTATTCCCTGTGAATACATTTTAAAGCTGTGATCTGATGTTTATTAACTCCGATTAATACTCCATTCAGAACAGACTCAGGGAACCGCCTTACAGAAAAAAATAACAGACTTATGGAACTACCTAACTGAACTGACTTAGGAACTGACTTAGAGAAACAAATACACAGGTATGCCCACAGAGGTACTCCTACACACACACACACACACACACACACACGTGTGCACACAGGTGAATTCTTACATTACACATGATCTTGATATGGGAGACCCTTTTCCCAGAAGAGCATATTTCATCGGTGAGTGCAGACAGAACGTAGCTGCCAGGCTGAGAGAGGGACTCCCTCACCAGGAACGTGCCCACCTCCCCCTTCTCTCTTAACAACCTCTCAGCACTCGGCCCTGACAGGTGACCATGGTACCACCTGAGGGGAGCAGAGTGTGAGAGAGGGAGGGAGTGAGGAAAGAAAGAGAGAAAGATGGATGGGGTGGGAGAGAGGGCAACACAAAGACAATTACTTTTATTTAGATTATAATTCAAGGATCAAACAAAATAACCCACATTATTGAAGAGGCATGAAAAAATTGTTTTAAAATGGTACCATAGACATTTTGTATAAATCAAATGGTACCAACCCTTAAGAATTCATTTCACTTCAACACTGTAATGCAATAACAGTAAAATCTCAGTGAATAAATACTGAAAATATCTAGAGGTAGTATTGTGTGTGTGTGTGTGTGTGTGTGTGTGTGTGTGTGTGTGTGTGTGTGTGTGTGTGTGTGTGTGTGTGTGTGTGTGTGTGTGTGTGTAGGTGTGGTAGAGCACTGGTAGTTTTCTGTGTGTAAGAATGAGCATGTGTATGTATCTGTGTGAGTATGTTTGAGTAAGTAAGTAAGTAAGTGTGTGTGTGTGTGTGTGTGTGTGTGTGTGTGTGTGTGTGTGTGTGTGTTTGTGTTTGTATGTGTGTTTGTATACATCCTACATGGTGACACTTAAATTTTGGTTCAGTTCTCCGTTTCTACATATTGGTTTCCTGCACTGCGGTCGGAAACTTTTCTGATGACAAGATTTCTCGACTCGACAGCAGGCTAAGAATAGCATGCCCCTCCCCCGTCCTGCTCGTTTAAGAAACACTGAAGTGAAATAAAAGTGAAAAAAATGTTAATTAAAGTTCACTGGGATTTTGTAAATGTGATGCTCCTATCCAATTTTGTTATTAAACAGCATTTTAGGAACAGTTCAGCTTGACACATTCATAGCTGCATCCCAACCCAACCAGGACCTATGAAGGTTTCAGTTAACACGGAGTCAGTAATCATAAGATCAATTATTTTAAAGGTATTAAGACATTTTGAGCGGTAATTACTGTCAGGGGTGATTACTGCAAATGTTAGTTATACAATGACTGTAACTGTCATTATAATTATTGTAATTATTGGTGGTGAATGGTTATTGTAAACTGGTTGCCAACCTAGTAAAAGTAGCAGCCAATAAATTATATATACTGCATATGATAATGTAATGTGTCTGTATTAAAGCTACTGTTTGTGTCTGTATTAGTGCTAGTGTCTGTGTGTGTGTTAGTGCTATAGTGTCTGTATTAGTGCTAGCGTATGTCTGTATTAATGCTACTGTCTGTGTCTGTGTTAGTGCTAGTGTCTGTATTAGTGCTAGTGTCTGTGTCTATTAGTGCTAGTGTCTGTGTTAGTGCTAATGTCTGTGTCTATTAGTGCTAGTGTCTGTATTAGTGCTAGTGTCTGTGTCTATTAGTGCTAGTGTCTGTGTTAGTGCTAGTGTCTGTATTAGTGCTAGTGTCTGTGTCTATTAGTGCTAGTGTCTGTATTAGTGCTAGTGTCTGTGTTAGTGCTAATGTCTGTATTAGTGCTAGTGTCTGTATTAGTGCTACTGTCTGTGTCTGTATTAGTGCTAGTGTCTGTATTAGTGATATAGTGTCTGTGTCAGTATTAGTGATATAGTGTCTGTGTCTGAATTAGTGCTAGTGCCTGTGTCTTGTATTAGTGCTAGTGTCTGTATTAGTGCTAGTGTCTGTATTAGTGCTACTGTCTGTGTCTGTATTAGTGCTAGTGTCTGTATTAGTGCTACTGTCTGTGTCTGTATTAGTGCTAGTGTCTGTATTAGTGATATAGTGTCTGTGTCAGTATTAGTGATATAGTGTCTGTGTCTGAATTAGTGCTAGTGCCTGTGTCTGTATTAGTGCTAGTGTCAGTGTCTATGGCAGTGCCTGTGTCAGTTATTTTACCCTTGTGTAATTTTCCAATGACTAAAAACAAAAAAGAGGGAGAGAAGGGGAGGGGGTAGAGTGAGAGAGAGAGTGAGAGACAGAAAGAGAGAGAGAGAGGGCAGTTAAAGCAAAACCTGAATGGTCTGGTCACTGTTTGCAAATGTGTCAAAACTGAAGTTTCCAACCGCAGATGAAAAGAAGAAGTCAAAGGAACGGATGTGAATGTGTGTGTGAATGTGTGTGTGTGTGTGTGTGTGTGTGTGTGTGTGTGTGTGTGTGTGTGAGATAGAGAGAGTGATCTTTCTCTCTCTCACACATACACACAGGCCCGTTGACAGTCTTGCTAGGGCCCGGGACAAGAAAGTTTAATGTGCCCCCCCCCCCCCCTCCCCTCATTTGAATTTCGTCATTTGACAATTCTTCTTGCACCTCTTGACTTTGGTAACTTCGCGCGCTACGCGCTTCAGCGCAATGAACAAAGTCATGTTTGCAGGGTTCATACACCTTTATAATGTGGAATTAAAGCACTTGTACTTCACTTTAAAGGTCCATTTCAATATTTTCCAGCACGTTAAACTTAATTAAGTTAAATATTTATACATATACTCGAAATAATTAGCTTTTTATCACATTATTTAATGGTTGTTTATTTTCAAAACGCCCAATCTTAACGTCTTCACGAGAACTGTTCAGTCAGACAGCTATTTGTTGTGAAAGTAGTTACTTTCAAGCATTTTCAAGTACTTTAGCCTAAATTCCAGCACTTTTCAAACCTGAAACACAATGCAACATTAAAATTCGTCAGGTAAATGTTTTCCTTTCTTTTCTGCGCTCCAGATTTCTGTATTTACTTTAACTATCCACCACTGTATTTCCCGCTGTTGTGGGGGTACCAGCCGGTTACGGTCGGTGCTGGATCAAACCATTTTCCAGTGGGATGCGGGGGTGTATGCACTTAATGGAAAATATGCAGATAGTTTAAAAAACATATATATTTTAGCCATTGAGTTTATTTTGAGTACAGAATTTTATATTAATGAAAGTTTTCAAGATTATTTAAAAATTATAGACTTTAAATAAAAAATAAATTGCTGGGCTCTTTGATGGGCCCCCCTGGCCCTGGGGCCCGGGACAACAGACCCGGTTGTCCCCCCCTGTCGACGGGGCTGCATACACATACTTGGTTTTCAAAAAACTATTTTGTAACGTGCTTAATAATGCTATCAGCATTTGTAGTCATAGATGATTAGTTCTAAAAGAAGTGTAATGTTCAGTACATTGCTCACTGTGTCCACAACAGACCCTGATGGTCTCTATCCTGAAGCACAGACCGCCACACTCACAACAGACCCTGATGGTCTCTATCCTGAAGCACAGACCGCCACACTCACAACAGACCCTGATGGTCTCTATCCTGAAGCACAGACCGCCACACTCACAACAGACCCTGATGGTCTCTATGCTGAAGCACAGACCGCCACACTCACAACAGACCCTGATGGTCTCTATGCTGAAGCACAGACCGCCACACTCACAACAGACCCTGATGGTCTCTATGCTGAAGCACAGACCGCCACACTCACAACAGACCCTGATGGTCTCTATGCTGAAGCACAGACCACCACCTGACCTCTCCACCCTCAACACGCCATCCCGAGCTTCCCACACACTACCAGCATCATTTATTGGAGCCTCTTCCTGCAGCTGGGGAAAATGCGCATAAAAAGTTTAGTGCATCTGGGATGATAATCTACAGATTAAAGTAGATTATCTTATATCTGTGATGATAATCTACAGATTAAAGTAGATTATCTTATATCGGTGATGATAATCTACAGATTAAAGTAGATTATCTTATATCGGTGATGATAATCTACAGATTAAAGTAGATTATCTTATATCAGTGATGACAATCTACAGATTAAAGTAGATTATCTTATATCGGTGATTCTACAGATTAAAGTAGATTATCTTATATCGGTGATGACAATCTACAGATTAAAGTAGATTATCTTATATCGGTGATGATAATCTACAGATTAAAGTAGATTATCTTATATCGGTGATGACAATCTGGAAACTAAAGTACATTTATAGCACCACACAAATATAGAGTGTTGAGGCTGTGTGTGAGGGGTGAGATTTGGTTCTGTGTAGTATGGCACAGTGCTCACTGCTCACTGAAACACACCACAGGACCTTTAGCATATGAACTATGCCCTTGTAGCATATATAGTACATGATATGAAATATGCCCTTGTAGCATATATAGTACATGATATGAAATATGCCCTTGTAGCATATATAGTACATGATATGAAATATGCCCTTGTAGCATATATAGTACATGATATGAAATATGCCCTTGTAGCATATACAGTACATGATATTTTTACCCCAATAGATTGAGTCATTGTCAGGACAACACGATGACAGCCTGTCTCACCCTCTCACAAAGCTGGACTCTTCGGTTCATGTGTAGACGAATGTGCTCAGCAATCATTTTTGGCATATTCGTTTTTTGTAATCTTGAGCTAAATGTGATAAATTGCATTTCACTCAATACAGGGAGATTTTACTGTCTAACTGGGGCATTAACACCTTCCTGCACATCTACACAGAGCAGTGACATCATTACACAGGTGTGTGGGTTCACGAGTGACATCACCTGTGTAATTAGGTGATGCTCTAGAGTCCAGTGGTGGTGTTCTTTACATCACAGCATCTGACGCTTTGCATTGCACTTGGTGATGTATGTGCTTGGATGCAGCTGCTCAAACATGGAAACCCATTCCATGAAGCTCTCTGCACACTGTTCTTGAGCTCATCTGAAGGCCACATGAAGTTTGGATGTCTGTAGTAATTGACTCTGCAGAAAGTTGGCGACCTCTTCACACTATGTGCTTCAGCATCCACTGACCACGCTCCGTCAGTTTACGTGGTCTACCACTTCATGGCTGAGTTGCTGTTGTTGCCAAACACTTTCATTTAGTTAAAATACAGCTGACAGTTGACTTTGGAATATTTAGGAGTGAGGAAATTTCATGACTGGATTTGTTGCACATGTAGCATCTCATCACAGTTCCAGCTCACTCAGTTCCTGAACGTGACCACATCTTTCACAAATGTTTGTAAAAACAGTCTGCATGCCTAGGTGCTTAATTTTATACACCTGTGGTCATGGAAGTGATTGGAACACCTGATTTTGATAATTTGGATGGGTGAGCGAATACTTTTGACAACATAGTGTATGTTCAGAAAACATTACAGTGCCATGACTAGAAACAAGTAGAGAACTTCTAAATAATTTATTAGCTCAACTGTGTATGCATATCCAGAGACACTGATTATTATTACTATTATTTATTTTATTATTATTATTGTTACAAGAGAGCTGCATAGTGACTTAACACTTTTTGAGTTCTAGGACACAGCTGGGAGTCACTCCTGCTACAACTGAAGCTGTGTGTTTACACATTCATATGTGTGTGTGTGTATATACCCCATATACGCTTGTTACCCCATGTTGCCCCCGCTGTTGCCCCTGCTCCTCCCACTGTTCCCATAGCCCTGATCTTACTGGTCCTTCCTCAGGACCTCTCTCAGGCAGGGTACATTGTCTCAGGTGTATCACGCAGTCAGATCTGTGAGATGTGTCAGGTGTGTCAGGTGTGAAAGAGTGCAGGTAGGAGGCAGCTCACCTCTCTGTAGTGGGGTCAGATGAGTTTAAAGGATATTTGAGGTCAATGATGGTTCCATCTTTGTCCTGCAGGACACCGTGGTTTCCTGTGTAGTACTCCACCAGCTCTGCTAGGGTTGCAAACTTCTCCCCTCCATACAGGTCATAATAATCCCCAGAGTTTTGGATCCTAATGTGTGTAATTGCGTCACCAACTCTGGTGAGGGGGGATTGGTGAGATGCAGGGAGAGAGAGAGACAGAGAGAGACAGAGAGAGAGACAGAGAGAGAGACAGGTAACTCTTTAAGTAATAATACTTCATAGGAATGTGAAAACAACACATAATAGTATATATACATATTTACATATTATTTAAAACATGAAAAGAAGAGCTTCAGACCTCAGTCAGTTAGCTGGAAGGCTAACTACAAGGTACAGAAAAAAGCTATTAATATATTTAATATTTTAAAAAATTAAGGGAACACTTAAACATCACAATGTAACTCTAAGTCAACCACACCAACCTGTTCAGTTAGGAAGCAACACTGATTGTGAATCAATTTTATCTGCTGTTGTGCAAATGGAACAGACAACAGGTAGAAATGAGAGGGAATTATCAACACACCCCCTATAAAGGAGTGGTTCTGCACGTGGGGACCACAGACCTTTTCTCTGTTCTCATCACTTTTGCATTTTGTCAGTTCTCTCACCATAGAGGTAGCATGAGGCCGTGTCTACAACCCACAGAAGTGGCTCAGGTAGTTCAGCTCATCCAGGATGGCACATCAATGTGAGGTGTGACTAGAAGGTTTGCTGTGTCTGTCAGCACAGTGTCCAGAGCATGGATCAGATACCAGGAGACAGGCCAGTACACCAGGAGACGTGGAGGAGGCCGTAGGAGGGCAACAACCCAGCAGCAGGACCGCTACCTCCTCCTTTGTGCAAGGAGGAACAGGAGGAGCACTGCCAGGGCCACTGCCATACTCAAAATTAGAGTTACTAGACATCCTCATTTACTCAGATCTGGTCACCCTACTCAAAATGATTAATTCACTTTTTAATCACAAAAGGGATGGTACTATGTTTGGTAATAGCAGAATATGTGTATTACATAAGATTGTTAGCATATTAAGCTAGCTAGCTTAATATATGCTCAAAATATATCCTGGTTTGGATTTACTCTGGTAGCTAGCTTAACTACCAAGCTAGCATACATATTAAATATACGGAAATAATTGAAGGATAATCCAGTCACACAAAAGGAAAAATAATTGACTATACTGATAGGCTGAAGATGTCTGGGGCGCAAAGAGCTGCACCCAGCAGCAAACCTTTAGGCAACAAATTAAAGAGCTTCCCCAGATGACATGCTTGCCAAAAGTTTAAGGACCTATGTTGGCTCAATCTGAAATGGCGTACTTAAGTAGTAATGGCATACTTAAGTAGTACATACACCCTGTATGTAACTTAACACCCTGCACACTAGATTTCAATGCAGTACATTCAACCGTTAAAGAATGTTCTTTCAGTAACTGGGTATTCGTACAACCTCAGACATACTATGTATAAAGGTCAGTAACTAGGCTGTATCACCACAGATCCATCTATAAAGGCGGAGGGGCGGAGAATGTAAAGTGTTACCGGAGCGGAGCTCGGAGCGGTCGTTTTCTGCATGGTCCTAGCACTAGATTCGTCGCTATTTAAATATTTGCTTTTTAACCGTTAAAAAGTGGGGGGGACATGGATTCGTCACTATTTAAATATTTGGTTTTAACTGTAAAAACTGGGGGGGACCAAAACCGGCTTTTGAAAAAGTCCCCCCCCTCCCCGTCCCCGTCCCCCAAATTACACATGTGCCGGTAAATAATTCTCTATTCTCAATGAATAAATCTTTTTTACTGTTAGTGGACATATACAGCTAAGTGCTAATGTCATATACAGCTAAATGTCTTGAAATCTATCCAACATATTCGCAGACACATTTGAGTGAAGGTACACGAGCAAAATGACCAGATAGACACACATTTAAAAACAAAAACAAAACAGATGCCTTCAAAATACATGCAGTAAAGTTTAATTTCACCCACTTATCACAGTGTAATAGGCGTCATAGTCAAATATTTACTTTGACTTAGAACTGATCAATGTTCTCATGTTCTACGGGTGAGAGGTAGTTAGAGGGCTGGATGTGGGCCCCCGGCCATACGGTGCCCAGTTAGTGACCAATAGATAGTAGAGCAGTGGAAAGAACTCCATCTATCACTGCAGATGTTCACATACAGCAGTTACTGGGCTTGTCAGCACACAATGCACAGCCCATTGGACAAGCATGTTCATGGGACGTGTGTCAATTGGACGTGTGTCAATTGGACGGGTGTGCCCACACTCCACATGAAGCCTTACCTGACAGACAGCGAGAAATCACCCACATTCTTCTTGCTGGGGCGGGCCAAGAAGCTCCCATGAACACCACGATTCTTCAGAAGAGTCTCAGCATCTAACCCAGACAAGTCTCTGTGAAACCACCTAAAGACACATTTCTGTTTTATGACTCTGAACAGAACTGAAGTGGAGAAGATTCAGCTTACAGCCCATCCTTACACACGGAACACACACACACACACACACACACACACACACATTTAAACCACAATATACTCACAGACAAATGCTTGCATGCATGCACATGCGCGCACACACACACACACACACACACACACACACACACACACACACACACACACAACAAACACACGTCACATTCACACATGTACTTTTGCCTTAGTACCAAGTGCTGCATCTTTAAAAGATGAATTTCACAATATTGCCGACGTGTGACAAAAGCAATACTGAAAAAAGGAACATGAAGAAAGACAGAGATAGAAACGAACATGATCACACTAGTGATTATATAGAAACAAACATGGTGATCACACTAGTGATTATATAGAAACAAACATGGTGATCACACTAGTGATTATATAGAAACAAACATGGTAATCACACTAGTGATTATATAGAAACAAACATGGTGATCACACTAGTGATTATATAGAAACAAACATGGTGATCACACTAGTGATTATATAGAAACAAACATGATCACACTAGTGATTATATAGAAACAAACATGGTGATCACACTAGTGATTATATAGAAACGAACATGGTGATCACACTAGTGATTATATAGAAACAAACATGGTAATCACACTAGTGATTATATAGAAACAAACATGGTGATCACACTAGTGATTATATAGAAACAAACATGATCACACTAGTGATTATATAGAAACAAACATGGTGATCACACTAGTGATTATATAGAAACAAACATGATCACACTAGTGATTATATAGAAACAAACATGGTGATCACACTAGTGATTATATAGAAACAAACATGGTGATCACACTAGTGATTATATAGAAACAAACATGGTGATCACACTAGTGATTATATAGAAACGAATCAGGTTTACTGATCCAAACTGAATCTTGAAATACAAATAAAGGAAGAAGTAGCTACTGTGGAATAACTCACCGAACCATCTCGTCTCTCGTCTTCACACTCTGATCAGATGAAGGAATGAAGGAAACAAACTGTTACTTTAACATGAAACAAATAAAACAAACAACAGGCCCATCTTAAACGAGGCTACCCCGCAGCTACCCCGCAGCTCTGGCCGTCGAGGTCTTGGACACTAGCTAACTAAAAACATAACAGCACACAAGCGCTGTACTTTCTGTTTCCTGTGTCTAGACTCGTGGCTTCCTCCACCTCTACCATCGAACAGCACACTGCTCCACCCAGCTCCACCTGTTCACCACACTGCTCCACCCAGCTCCACCTGTTCACCACACTCCTCCACCCAGCTCCACCTGTCCACCACACTCCTCCACCCAGCTCCACCTGTTCTCCACACTGCTCCACCCAGCTCCACCTGTTCACCACACTCCTCCACCCAGCTCCACCTGTCCACCACACTCCTCCACCCAGCTCCACCTGTTCTCCACACTCCTCCACCCAGCTCCACCTGTTCACCACACTCCTCCACCCAGCTCCACCTGTTCTGTTCACCACACTGCTCCACCCAGGTCCACCTGTTCACCACACTCCTCCACCCAGCTCCACCTGTCCACCACACTCCTCCACCCAGCTCCACCTGTTCTCCACACTCCTCCACCCAGCTCCACCTGTTCACCACACTCCTCCACCCAGCTCCACCTGTTCTCCACTCCTCCACCCAGCTCCACCTGTTCACCACACTCCTCCACCCAGCTCCACCTGTTCTGTTCACCACACTGCTCCACCCAGGTCCACCTGTTCACCACACTCCTCCACCCAGCTCCACCTGTCCACCACACTCCTCCACCCAGCTCCACCTGTCCACCACACTCCTCCACCCAGCTCCACCTGTTCACCACACTCCTCCACCCAGCTCCACCTGTTCTCCACACTCCTCCACCCAGCTCCACCTGTTCACCACACTCCTCCACCCAGCTCCACCTGTCCACCACTCCTCCACCCAGCTCCACCTGTCCACCACACTCCTCCACCCAGCTCCACCGGTTCACCACTCCTCCACCCAGCTCCACCTGTTCACCACACTCCTCCACCCAGCTCCACCTGTTCACCACACTCCTCCACCCAGCTCCACCTGTTCACCACAGCATCTTTCAGCCACCACCTGCTTGTCCTGCTGCTGCCCATAAATCCCAGCCGTGTCTTTCTTGGTTTGTCCCTCACCCATGTAAACTCTCTCTCTCTCTCTCCCCCATCTCTCTTTCTATCTCTTCCTCCATCTCTCCCTCCTGCTCTCTCCCACCCTCACTCTCTACCTCTTGCTTTCTCTCTCCCTCCCTCTCCTTCCCCTCCCTTTCTCCTTTGCCCTACCTCTATCAGATGAAACATAAAAACACTCACTGCATCAGCTCTTTGAGAACGAGCCGTGGTCGTCTTCACGCTCTATATATGCGCCACGCGGGGATGCCTGTCCCTCCCTCCCTCCCTCCCTCTTCCTTCCCTTTTAGTGTTTTTGTCACATTACTGTGAAAGCAAGAACAACTAGCAGCTGTCAAACCCCGAGCTGTGCTCCACACCTCTCAGTCACACCAGACTGCTGCTCCACGTCTGCTGCAGACCGACAGACTCAACACAGACATTTGTGTTGTGGCGAGAGAGAGCTGGAGAGAGACACACACTCACGGTGCTGGTGCAAAACAAGTAACCGATAGTGAGGGTTAATTACCGTTAGGGAGTGGGTGCGTCCACACTGTCACTACTCTGCTGTTCTCTTTCACTCTCTGTCCATTTTCTCTGTCTTTGTCTCTTTGTCCCTTTTAGTTTCTCTGCTGTCTGGGTTGCGCCTGAAAGAACACAAAGTTCAAGTCTAAATTCCACTTCCTTCTTTTGCCCTACAGCAGAACAGGTTTCATGTCTTCTGTAGCGTGTACACACATGGCGCCCCACCGCTCACACAGAAAACGTTCAGCATTACAACATGTGTTAGGAAAATGTGGAGGTACTGTTCTTTCCATTACTACTGCTTTTTATTACACAATACACACAAGACTTCAAATCCCACAATGCAAAGGGACTTGCAATTTCTATTAAGTAAATGAAGAGAGAAATGACCAAGTCATTGGCACCACATGGAATTCAATGTCACAGAAATACATTTCTACAGACAGGAAAAGTGTAATGTGTCATGATAAATGGTTGATGTTGATCTCTGTATACTCTAGTTATTTGCATTAAGTCTCCAAATGTAAAGATATTTGAATTGCAAATAACTGGTCACTAACCCAGACCCAGTCTAACTCATTTGAATAATCAAAATAGATATCATGTCCATGCACCAGTGACATAAACACACTGGGTGTGTGTGTGAGGAACTGTCATAGAAACAAAGACCCAAAAAGATAGTTGACTCAGTGGAAGTGTGCGTGTCATATTAAAGAGAAATACAGTTATGATCAGGAACTGAATACATGAAGAGGGGAAGACGGCTGCAGGTACTCACCCATCCACAAACTTTACACGCTGCAGGTACTCACCCATCCACAAACTTTACACGCTGCAGGTGTTCTTCCACCTATTGTAGAGGCACAGCCTACATAAACGGGGACCGGGTGGACGTTGCTGTGAACACTGATGGCCAGAACAGTCTTGGACTCACTCGTCTGGTCTGTGTGACCAAATGATGGTGTGATAACGTATCTGATGATGGGATTATGCTACCCCACCCTGTAATTTTCCTAAATTGCTGTTTTGTCTGAGGTCCAGATCCTCTTCCCCCCCCCCTCCCGGGAATAGAGCTTACACCAACCCCCCAACTCCTTAACCCCATAACCCCTAACATCTTAACCCCTAACTCTTTAGACAGATTTAGACAGATAAACCTTAACCTTTAACCCCTAACCCTTTAACTCATTTAGTTTAACAGCCTAACCCAAAACCATTAATTCATGGCAAGACTGTGAGGCAATAAATTAATGAATAAATAAAGAAATCCAGACATCATTTTGTTACCTTTTTATTGTATGTAGGTCTCAAAAAACAGAAAGAATATAAACAATACGTTTATATATATATATGTATATAAACAACAACAGGGTAACAACAATAATTACAAAGTGAGCTAAACAAACAAATTTAAACTGTAAAAGTGGGCAGCCTTGGCTTCAGGTACTTTACTGACATCATCCAAGGAACCAATCATTAATGAGGAAGGGAAGACAGGGGTGGGACTTGTTAGGTCAAGAATAATGAAAAGGAAACAAGCTTTTTACCTGCCGTCTCGGGAGATCAAGTGTTTGTACAAGAAGTTAATTTACATCATGATTTGTGTTTGGATTCAGACATCCAAACACAAGACTCAGCAGCTACAAACCGTGTCTTGAAATATCTCTACAGCACTACAATGTCTATGAGACGCTCAGGGTCAGGGTCAAGGTCAAGGTCAGGGACAGGGCCACGGTCAGGGTCAAGGTCAAGGTCAGGGACAGGGTGATGTGCTCCATGGCAGAAGGGAGCGTTGTGCCTGTACAAACAGGAACAAGCAGTCAGACTAGCAGGAGAGCATCAGGAGGAGGGTCAGGGTTCAGGGTTCAGGGTTCAGGGTTAGGGTTCAGGGTTAGGAGGTGGTGATGAAGAAAGATGATCAACCTCATGAAGCTATTGACCCTCAGCAGGGCAGACACATTAGAAGAGCCCACACAGGACACAGTGATGCTGGCAGCGCTCAGCAGGGGGCACTAGAGACACCGCAAAGTCTGGAGTTGGCAAGGAAGTGTTACCAAGGAAGTGTTAGCAAGGAAGTGTTAGCAAGGGACACTACATTACAGTGGAAGATGTCCTCTCTGTCCCTCCACCACGGTGATGTCCATATTGTCCAGGCTGCGTGCCAGGACGTGACTGGGGGACACTAGTCTGAATGAGGAACGGGAACGCGAGGTAGGGGTTAAAGGTTAACAGAGGGTCAGCGGGGTGCCTGCGTTGGAGTGACCTCTGGCCCACGACTAGCCAATCGGCTTAGGATGCTCCGCTCTGACATCTGCAGGCGTACGGCGACTGGTGGTATCCGGGCAATGGTTGCTGGGAGACGAGTAACATCAGCCTTCATGTCACTGAGCAGCTCTTCCAGTTGTTTAAGAACTGACACACACACACACACACGCACGCACGCACGCATACATACACACACACACACACACACAGACACACACGTATACACACACACACACACACACACACAGACACACACGTATACACACACACACACACGCACGCACGCACGCATACACACACACACACACACACACAGACACACACGTATACACACACACACACACGCACGCACGCGCGCGCACACACACACACACACACACAGAGACACACACGCATACACACACACACACGCACACACACACAGACACACACGCATACACACACACACACACACACACGCACGCACGCACGCATACACACACACACACACACACACAGAGACACACATGCATACACACACACACACACACGCACGCACGCGCGCGCACACACACACACACACACACACACAGACACACACGCATACACACACACACACACACACGCACGCACGCACGCATACACACACACACACACACACACACACACAGAGACACACATGCATACACACACACACACACACACACACACGCACGCACGCGCGCACACACACACACACACACAGAGACACACACGCATACACACACACACACACACGCACGCACGCACGCACGCATACACACACACACACACAGAGACACACATGCATACACACACACACACACACACACGCACACACACACACACGCATACACACACACACACACACAGAAACAGAAAGAAAGTGAAACAGTGAGAGTGAGAGTGTAACACAATATAATTTTTTATTGTGTAGTGTTGGGTAAGGTTGTGTAGTGTTGTGTTAGAGGTATAACTGCAGAGTTGTGTAGTGTTGGGTAAGGTTGTGTAGTGTAGTGTTGGGTAAGGTTGTGTAGTGTTGTATTAGAGGTATAACTGCAGAGTTGTGTAGTGTTGGGTAAGGTTGTGTAGTGTAGTGTTGGGTAAGGTTGTGTACTGTTGTGTTAGAGGTATAACTGCAGAGTTGTGTAGTCTTGTGTAGAGTTGTGTAGTGTTGTAATAGAGGTATAACTGTAGAGTTGTGTAGTCTTGTGTAGAGTTGTGTACTGTTGTGTTAGAGGTATAACTGCAGAGTTGTGTAAGCTTGTGTAGAGTTGTGTAGTGTTGTAATAGAGGTATAACTGTAGAGTTGTGTAGTCTTGTGTAGAGTTGTGTACCGTTGTGTTAGAGGTATAACTGCAGAGTTGTGTAAGCTTGTGTAGAGTCGTGTAGTGTTGTATTAGAGGTATAACTGCAGAGTTGTGTAGTGTTGTATTAGAGGTATAACTGCAGAGTTGTGTAGTGTTGTATTAGAGGTATAACTGTAGAGTTGTGTAGTCTTGTATAGTGTTGTGAACTGTTGTGTTAGAGGTATAACTGCAGAGTTGTGTAGTATTGTGTAGAGTTGTGTACTGTTGTGTTAGAGGTATAACTGCAGAGTTGTGTAGTGTTAGGTAAGGTTGTGAACTGTTGTGTTAGAGGTATAACTGCAGAGTTGTGTAGTGTTGTGTAGTGTTGTGTTAGAGGTATAACTGCAGAGTTGTGTAGTGTTGTGTTAGAGGTATAACTGCAGAGTTGTGTAGTGTTGTGTAGTGTTGGGTAATGTGTGCCTACCTTTGTGCAGCACTGCGTTGGCAGGCTTGTTTCCTGACATGGACTCCTTGCTGAGGTGCTGATGGGATTCAGCCAGACACTCCACCTCACTGAAGCGAGTGTTCAGGGCCATGGACGGGTGTGAGGGTTCCTCCGTCATGTTGAGATAGGCCGCCCTCCTCAACTGTTCCTCGATCACCAACGCCTGTTCCAACAGCTAGGTGGCGACAGAGAGCCATTCAATGAAGAGGTGATGAATGCTGGTGTCAAGAGCCTCAAATGAAGGTGGATAAGCAGCACATGTTTGTAAGAGAAAGCATGTTTACCTCTGTGTGTGTGTGTGTGTGTGTGTGTGTGTGTGTGTGTATGTGGGTGGGAAAGAAAGGTGTGTGAGGTGAGTGAGGCGTGGGAGATGAGTTAGGTGAGTGAGATGAGTGAGGTGTGTGAGGTGTGTGAGTGAGGTGTGTGAGGTGTGTGAAGTGTGTGAGGCGAGTGAGGTGTGTGAGGTGTGTGAGATGAGTGAGGTGTGTGAGGTGTGTGAGGCGAGTGAGGTGTGTGAGGTGTGTGAGGCGAGTGAGGTGAGTGAGGTGTGTGAGGTGAGTGAGGTTACTTTTTAATGGCCTTAATTTTGTCCAACTGAATTTACTACATTTTAATACTTTTTACAACCCCGCGGACACCCTGATGAGGTGTGTGAGGTGTGTGAGGTGAGTGAGGTGTGTGAGGTGAGTGAGGTGTGTGAGGTGTGTGAGGTGAGTGAGGTGTGTGAGATGAGTGAGGTGTGTGAGATGAGTGAGGTGTGTGAGGTGTGTGAGGTGAGTGAGGTGTGTGAGGTGAGTGAGGTGTGTGAGATGAGTGAGGTGTGTGAGGTGAGTGAGGTGTGTGAGATGAGTGAGGAGAGTGAGGTGTGTGAGGTGAGTGAGGTGTGTGAGATGAGTGAGGTGTGTGAGATGAGTGAGGTGTGTGAGGTGTGTGAGGTGAGTGAGGTGTGTGAGGTGAGTGAGGTGTGTGAGGTGTGTGAGGTGAGTGAGGTGTGTGAGATGAGTGAGGTGTGTGAGGTGAGTGAGGTGTGTGAGGTGTGTGAGATGAGTGAGGAGAGTGAGATGAGTGAGGTGAGTGAGGTGTGTGAGGTGTGTGAGATGAGTGAGGTGAGTGAGGTGTGTGAGATGAGTGAGGTGAGTGAGGTGTGTGAGGTGAGTGAGGTGTGTGAGATGAGTGAGGTGTGTGAGATGAGTGAGGTGTGTGAGGTGAGTGAGGTGAATGAGGTGAGTGAGGTGTGAGGTGCCTGAGGTGTGTGAGGTGAGTGAGATGTATGAGTCGTGTGAGGTAAGTGAGGTGAGTGAGGTGAATGAGGTGAGTGAGGTGTGTGAGGTAAGTGAGGTGTGTGAGGTAAGTGAGGTGAGTGAGGTGAATGAGGTGTGTGAGGTGAGTGAGGTGGGAGGTGCATGAGGTGTGTGAGGTGTGTGAGATGAGTGAGGTGAGTGAGGTGAGTGAGTCGTGTGAGGTGTGTGAGGTGAGTGAAGTGTGTGAGATGAGTGAGGTGTGTGAGGTGAGTGAGTCGTGTGAGGTGTGTGATGTACGTTTGATACCTTAAACCTCCGAGCAAGGAACTTGTTTTTGATCTCCAGGAAGTTCCCGCGACTCATCTCTCCTTTGAAGGGCTGGTTCAGGATGGCAAATCGTGGGTCAGTTTGAACATCCTGCCAACGAGCATAACCATGTCTGACAGCACAGAAGGTCAAGGGTTATAACTGCCCTTACTGCCATGGACGGAAAGACCAAATACTGGGGTACATACACTGTTCTGCAGTGCTGTGGGAGTTTGCAGTGGGACAATGTGGGACATTGCAGTGGGACATTGCAGTGACAGTGCAGTGAGACAGTGCTGTGGGACAGTGCAGTGAGACAGTGGGGGACAGTGCAGTGAGACAGTGCAGTTGGAGCTCACACTGTCTAGGTTTGAGACAGTGTACTAAGGATACTGTATGATTCCAGCCAGGAGCCAGTAGTCATGGCGACGATGCCAGATCTCATAGGTTTTCTTGGTGACAGTGGCTGCTCTCTCCTCATTCTGCCATAGAGAATGTAGCTCTGTACAGACAAAACAAGAGGTACAGTCACCCACACACTCACACACACACACACACACTCACACACTCACACTCACACACACTCTCACACTCACTCTCACTCTCACACTCACACACACACACACACACACACACACACACACACACACACACACACACACACACACACACACACACACACTCACACTCACACACACTCTCACACTCACTCTCACTCTCACACTCACACACACACACACACACACACACACACACACACACACACACACACACACACACACACACACACACTCACACACACACTCACACTCACACTCACACACACTCTCACACACACTCTCACACACACTCACACACACACACACACACACACACACACACACACACACACACACACACACACACACACACACACACACTCACACACACACACACACACACACTCACACTCACACTCACACACACTCTCACACACACACACACACACACTCACACACACTCACACTCACACTCACACACACTCTCACACACACACACACACACACTCACACACACACACACACACACTCACACACACACACACACACACACACACACACACACACACACACACACACACACACACTCACACACACACACACACACACTCACACTCACACTCACACACACTCTCACACACACTCTCACACACACACACACACACACACACTCACACACACACACACACACACACACACACACACCTGTGAAGCCACCGTCAGCGATGTTGAACATGAAGCGCTGCTTGACTGCTCTCTTCTTCTCCTCACTCTCCCCATCGTCTCCATTCTGTAACCTGCTCTCCTCCGCCTTCACACCATCTTTCTCCTCCTTCAGATCTACTGGACATATGAGGAGACAGAGAGAGAGGGGGAGAGGGAGAGGGAGAGAGAGGGAGGGAGAAGGAGAGAGAGATGGAGAGGGGGAGAGAGAGGGCGGAAGAGGGAGAGATAGTTTGACGTGCAAGATTTACTGAGTTAGAGATATGTGTGCTATTACGTTTCTGTGCATTCATACATATGCTTGCATGTATGTGTGTCGTGGAGGTGTGTAGCGAGGATGTAGGTGTAGGTAAGGGTGTGTGTAAGGGTGTAGGGTGGATGTTGGTGTGTATAAGGGTGTAGGGTGGATGTAGGTGTAGGTAAGGGTGTGTATAAGGGTGTAGGGTGGATGTTGGTGTAGGTAAGGCTGTGTATAAGGGTGTAGGGTGGATGTTGGTGTAGGTAAGGGTGTGTATAAGGGTGTAGGGTGGATGTAGGTGTAGGTAAGGGTGTGTATAAGGGTGTAGGGTGGATGTTGGTGTAGGTAAGGCTGTGTATAAGGGTGTAGGGTGGATGTTGGTGTAGGTAAGGGTGTGTATAAGGGTGTAGGGTGGATGTAGGTGTAGGTAAGGGTGTGTATAAGGGTGTAGGGTGGATGTTGGTGTGTGTAAGGGTATAGGGTGGATGTTGGTGTAGGTAAGGGTGTGTATAAGGGTGTAGGCTGGATGTAGGTGTAGGTAAGGCTGTGTGTAAGGGTGTAGGCTGGATGTAGGTGTAGGTAAGGGTGTGTGAAAGGGTGTAGGGTGGATGTTGGTGTAGGTAAGGCTGTGTGTAAGGGTGTAGGGTGGATGTAGGTGTAGGTAAGGATGTCTGTAAGGGTGTAGGGTGGATGTGGGTGTAGGTAAGGCTGTGTGTAAGGGTGTAGGGTGGATGTGGGTGTAGGTAGTAGTGTGTAAGGGTGTAGTAGGGGTGTCACAATTTCGATATTTAATCGAAATCGATCGAAATTGTCACGATCTCAAGCCTCGAAGTCAAAAAGAGGATCGACGAACCCTCCCTCTAAGGTACGCAAGCATACACGCTACGCAAAGTAAGCTAGGTTTATATTTGACGCGTCGCGAGTGGCACGAGGTTCCATGCGCCGAAAATGACAATCACGGTGGCTCCTCCTGTGCGCTAGAGCCTCGCGTACTGGCGATTCACGAGGTCGTGCACCTCTCAAAATTTGTAACTTCGCGCGTGCCGCACTTCAGTGCAATGAACCAAGTCATGTTTGCTGGGCTCATACACCTTTACAAGGTGGAATTAAAGCACTTGTACGTCACTTTCATGGTCCATTTCAATAATTCCCAGCCCGTTAAAACTAATTAAGTTAAATATTTATACATATACTCGTAAGGATTCTAAATAATTTGTTTTTTCATCACATTATTTAATGGTTGTTTATTTTCAAAATGCCCAACGTCTTCACGACAGCTATTTGTTGTGAAACGAAGTAGTTACAATTTCAAGCATTTTTAAGTACTTTAACCTAAATTCTAACACTTTTCAAATCTGGAACACAATGCAACATTAAAATTTGTCAGGTAAATGTTCCTTCCCCTGTTTTTGAGGGGTGTTTCTTTGTACTACCACATATCGTTTCGGGAGAACACTGCAAAGAATGTGACGCGCCAAGTATAAACGCCTCTGCCGTTCGCGCAAGGTGTGTGGAGTCACGCGCTACGGTCACTCGCGAAAGTATAAGGTTGTTACAACTGAAGTGTTGCCCTTCATGTATGAAGTGATTAGTGATGGCAAAAGTGTGGCTTTTGGGTGATCGAATCAAATAAACCAATTGAATTGGAAAATGATTCGATCTTGTGAAACGTTCGAATCATCACATGACATCTAGTGGGCAGAAAGAGAAGTAATTAAAAATGACATGAAATATTCTCCCATAGCATTTTGTGTCCCTAAAAAAATTTTTGTCATAAAAACATATAATTTTGCAGAGAACAGGGTTGTTTTAATGATTTCATTAAGATGTATTTTTCATTATGATACACTGTTAGTCAGTGGATTGATATAACTGACATTATTCATTTTACATTGCAAAGTAGGGAAATGCTTGTGTGATCCTTCTTTTAATAAACATTACAAGTAATCAGTAAACATTCTGATCTCCAGAGGTGGGGACTCGAGTCACATGACTTGGACTCGAGTCAGACTCGAGTCATTAATATTAAGACTTTTGACTTGACTTGAAAAAATATTCAGAGACTTAGACTTGACTTGGACTTTTACACCAATAACTTGGGACTTGAATTGGACTTGAACCTGTTTACTTGCAAAGACTTGATTTTTTTAACCCCAAATCTAAATTTTAAAACGCATATTAATATTTATAAAGTGCGCCCCATTAATTTCATTTCCGTCCTTCTGACGCAGACCGGCGTTACACCAGATTCTGTGACCGTCGAGTTTTGTGACCACAGGGGGCGCTATTTCACAGTTTCTGTTCAGAGGCACAAACGCTTTACGAATGCTACGTAAACTACGCTGATGCACTTTCTTTACTCGTTTTGTTGGTGTCCACGAGCCAAAATATGACAGATGTTTATATTTACATTTATCGTCTCTTAATTACATAAATGTACTTAAACAAGATTTACCATTCCCTCACCATTGCAGCCAACAAAGAAATCAAGAATGGGATGTACAGGTGAGCCTTTTTAACTGGGGTCACCAATTCTGACGGCAGCCATCAGAATATGTGACCCCACTGAATCTCCAGGTAACAATAGTACACCGTGACCCCACAATAACAGAAAACAATGAAAAAATAACCCTAACCTTTTATTAGTCTATATTTAAACATTTTATCCAAATGTTTAGAATAACCATTCGTAATGACAGCATCTTGCTTACGATGAAGCTTGCTATTTTCGTGTAAAATGATGTAACGAAACATTCTTGTTTAAGTACATTTATGTAATTAAGAGAAGATAAAATGTAAATGATCTGTCATCTTTTGGCTGGCGGACACCAACAAAACGAGTAAAGAAACGCATCAGCGTAGCATTCGTAAAGCGTTGGTGCCTGTAAAAAAAAAGACTCGAAAGGACTTGAAATTCCAAGTTTCAGACTTGGGACTTGACTTGACTGTTGCCTGTCTTGACTCGAGACTTGACTTGAGTTGACTGTCTTTGCTTGAGACTTGACTCGGGACTTGAGGATAAAGACTTGGACTTTCTTGAGACTTGCAAAACACTGACTTGGTCCCACCTCTGCTGATCTCAGACCAGCTGCTTGAACTTAAGTGCGGACTAAAACGCGTGAAAAGATTCGAAACATATCGAAACTGCGTAACATAACGAATCCCGTTTTTGGACGGGACTTTCCCATTTTGATACGGACCTCGAAACAGTGTTTCGGAAGACCGTGATTCAAATGAATCGATTCAGTTCGATTCCGCGTTTCGAACATTACTAGAAGACACTAAAGAAATTGTTTTTTAAGATATTTTGTAGGACAGAGTTTAGTTTGTTAAGGCTCTATTTCAGGGGTGTCAAACTCATTTTCACCATGGGCCACATCAGCATCGTTACCCACAGGGCCATATGTAACTTTTAAATGTACCTACTCCTTAATGTTAAATACCTCTGAATTTATTACTTATTCAAGTTACAAATATTACAGATATATTTGCGTTCATGTAAAAAAAAATGTTTGCTTGTTGCTCTGTTATAACATGAATCCTTTAAATTTGTTAGGTTATGAAACCCACATTACTCCATCAATCAACGATCAAACTATCCAAGTGAATAAAGAAAAATTGATCAAATATATCACATTTACTTTGTTCAAAGCTTGAAATATCAAGTAACTGTAAAAATAGGAATTGTGCTTCAAAAACGCTCCCTCTGAAAAAGACTGAAGTGCTGCAATTTCTTCAGCCACAACAAAGCAGCTTTTACTGCCGTTTTGTTTGTGGTTGTGAACACACTCTGTTTAATTCTTTGACAATTGGTAGTTTTTATTGATGGCTAATTTGGGCATACTTAGCTCCGTGTTTGGTCGCAAAATGCAGATGTATATTGTACTCTTTGACACCTGCCACCGCTTCATACCCGTTTTTCTCCTTGAAGCGCAAACATCGCTTTCCAATCTTCCTTGAAACACCTTCTATCTGCATCAATGTTTCTCTTCCTGGACATTTTGGGATCATTATTTGTATTTCTCAATTACACTTCACATCAATATGGAAACGCTGCAGTGTCGAGATGCCGTCACTTCGCGGGTAACATAATTGCGGGAAATATAGTTTTTGCTCACTTTTACTTCTTTTTTTTTGGACATTTGGCTTTTTAAGCTCTTGCGGGCCACATAAAATGACGCGGCGGGCCACATTTGGCCCGCGGGCCTTGAGTTTGACACCTGTGCTCTATTTGTTCTATTATTTTGTACATGACTGTTCCTGTATTTTTTAATTATTTATTTTATTTTGCACATTGCTGTTTTAATAGTGCACATTGCTGCTACAAAAAAGCCACTAGATAGCAGGTACCCTCTGTGACCTCATTTTTGTTATTATTATTTGTTTGTTTTTGTTGTTTTCCACTGAGAACAAGATTGTTACATTTATCTTAATTAAATTATTTACATTTGACCATTAGTGCCTAATGTGGTGAATTACAGAGGACTTGTATCACTTATATCAAATCCAACTTTTGAAATAAGATATTGTAAATTTAGACTAATCTAAAACTGGCGTAGGCCTCTGCTGTAAAAAAAAAAAAAAAAAAAAAAGAAAATTGAGAATCGAATCGAATTGTGACCCTAAAATCGGAAATAAATTTGAATCGAGCATTTAGAGAATCGTGACACCACTAGGGTGTAGGGTGGATGTTGGTGAGTGTGTGTGCATGTGTGTACCTTTCTTCTCCTCTCCTGCAGGACTGCTGTCCATTTTCTCTGTCTGTTCTGTAATACAGGCACAGAGAGATTTCATTTACTGAAGTATGGTGTGAGGGACAGGTGAGACAGGTGAAACAGGTGAGACAGGGGAGACAGGTGAGACAGGGGAGACAGGTGAAACAGGTGAGACAGGTGAAACAGGTGAGACAGGTAAAACAGGGGAGACAGGTGAAACAGGGGAGACAGGTGAAACAGGTGAGACAGGGGAGACAGGTAAGACAGGTGAGACAGGGGAGACAGGTGAGACAGGTGAAACAGGGGAGACAGGTAAGACAGGGGAGACAGGTGAGACAGGTGAAACAGGTGAGACAGGGGAGACAGGTGAAACAGGTGAGACAGGGGAGATAAAGACCAACTTACCTTTGGCTTTAGATGAGTCTGAAGTGCTTGTAACCTCAGAACTTTCTGCTTTGACTTCTGTTGAGGAGGTGCTCTCTTTTGGAGAGGAGGATTTCTCTTCCTTTTCTCCAAATGTGTCATTCTCCTTCTCCCCTGCTGTGTCTGGACTCCCTCCCTCCTTGTCTGAGGAGGACGCAGCCATGTCTCCCTCCACCTCCTTCACTGAGACCTCCTTCCTCTCCTTCTCTGGACTGGGCGGAGTCTCTCCATCATCAGGAATTTCAATAATCTGTCAGAGAGACACAGAACCAGAGACTTAAATTAAGATTTAATAACAGAATACACTAAAACAAAAGGAATTAATAAGTGTGTGTGTGTACCTCATCATCCTGCATGCTGGTGTGTGTCCTGTCCTGCTGTCCCTCCCCGTCCAGCCTGTCCTCTGTCTCTCTCTCAGATTCTTCTCCTTTGGACACGTCCTCTGTGTCAATCACACAGGATTTAATCACCTTGCCCATCATCAATTAGCCACACCCACAGCAGGTCAGCCACACCCACAGCAGCTGTGTGGTCCTGCTAGGCTGGACCAAGCAGAAATGTGGGCCAGGATCTACATGGAGCAGACGGAGAGCCTCTGCTCATAGTGATGGTAAAGATGATGTCTTAGAGAGAGGAACGTGAGTGTGCACCTGGTGCAGGTGTGTTGGGCTGCAAGTGTTCCACTAGATGGTGTGTGTGTGTGTGTGTGTGTGTGTGTGTGTGTGAGTGTGCACCTGGTGCAGGTGTGTTGGGCTGCGTATCTGCAGGTGTTCCACTAGATGGTGTGTGTGTGTGTGTGTGTACCTGGTGCAGGTGTGTTGGGCTGCGTATCTGCAGGTGTTCCACTAGATGGTGTGTGTGTGTGTGTGAGTGTGTGTGTGTGTGTGTGTGTGTGTGTGTGTGTGTGTGTGTGTGTGTACCTGGTGCAGGTGTGTTGGGCTGCGTATCTGCAGGTGTTCCACTAGATGGTGTGTGTGTGTGTGTGTGTGTGTGTGTGTGTGTGTGTGTGTACCTGGTGCAGGAGTGTTGGGCTGCGTATCTGCAGGTGTTCCACTAGATGGTGTGTGTGTATGTGTGTGTGTGTGTGTGTGTGTGTGTGTGTGTGTGTGTGTGTGTGTGTGTACCTGGTGCAGGAGTGTTGGGCTGCGTATCTGCAGGTGTTCCACTAGATGGCGTTTTGGGATCTTCTCCTGCAGCAACCGCAGCTGCTTTCTTGCTTTCTTCAAGCTCCTTCATCCAGGGCATGGACCACTGGCCATTTACGTGCTCAAACTCCTGCACCTGCACACCACACAGCCAATCACAAGAGCTCAAACTCCTGCACCTGCACACCACACAACCAATCACAAGAGCTCAAACTCCTGCACCTGCACACCACACAGCCAATCACAAGAGCTCAAACTACCAATCACGTGTACAGGTTCCATTATCAGCATCATCTGCTTTACCTTCTTCCGTATCAGTGACATCACACCAATCCGTGTGAGGACATGTTGCCTTGACAACCCCTCCCGAGGAACTCCGTCTGCAAACGTCTCAGCGCCATCTGCACCCGGTTCACACAGATGACGCATGAACAGAGACACATATGCTCTGATAGAGAGAGAGAGAGAGAGAGAGAGAGAGAGAGAGAGAGGAGAGGAAGAGAGAGAGGGAGAGAGAGAGAGAGGGAGAGAGGAAGAGAGAGAGAGAGGGAGAGAGAGAGAGAGAGAGAGAGAGAGAGAGAGGGAGATAGAGAGAGTGAGACAGGGCTGCTGTTTAAGTCCAACACTATTTAATATCTATATTAATGAATTGGCAAAAATATTAGAACAATCCACAGCTCCTGGTCTCACTCTGCACGACTCAGAGATCAAATTCCTGCTCTATGCAGACGACCTGGTTCTGCTGTCCCCACTGAGCAGGTCTACAGCAGAACCTGGACCTGCTGGAGCAGTACTGACAGAACCTGGACCTGCTGGAGCAGTCCTGACAGAACTGGGCCCTGGCAGTAAACCTCAAAAAGACAAGTATAGTAATATTCCAGAAAGGACCCAGATCTCAGGGATCAAAACACACATCTAGATTTAGATTAGGCTCAGAGGAAATTAGCCACTCCTCAACCTATAATTATTTAGGCATCAAAATCAGTTCTTCAGGAAGTTTTAATCAGGCAGTGAATGAACTGAGAGGTAAAGCTTACAGGGCTTTTTACGCCATAAAATGACAAATCTCAGCAGAAATTCCAATCAAAATTTGGTTAAAAATTTTTGAATGTAATTGAACCAATTGCCCTTTATGGCTGCGAGGTGTGGGGTCTGCTTACAAATCAACAATTTGACAAATGGGACAAACATCACTGATAAAAATACAAAAAAGGGCAATCAAATTCTGGACGCACCTGAAGCACAGTGACTCACACTCATACCATTAAAAAGCCCTGCAGTACCAGGAGTTGAGCAAAGAGAACAAAGATCCCCTCACTCAGCTGGTCCTGAACTACACACTAACACTCGCTAACACACAGTCACACACTAACACTCACCAGATTCAGGACCAGGAAATCAAAACCAATCTGATCAGAACCAACCAAATTACAGCTAATCTGAGAGAAACATACACAGAACACTGGGAAAATCAGACAAAATCACAAAGTAGAATGCAATGTTATCTGGCCCTAAAGAGACAGTACACTGTGACAGAGTACCTGAGCACAGTGACTGATCTGAAACTGAGAACCACCCTGACGAGGTACAGACTCAGCCAGCACAACCTGGCTATAGAGACTGGCAGGCACAGAAGATCCTGGGTGCCCCAGGAAAACAGAACTTGCCAACAGTGCAAGATGGGTAAAATTGAAACAGAGCTACATTTCCTGACAGAATGCCAAAAATTCACTGATATTCGAAACAAATTTTACATAAAATTCATCAATAAACACCCCGCATTCAACAGCCTATCTGATCTAGAGAAACTCCCCTACCTACTAGGAGAGCACAGAGACTGCTGCCCACTCGCAGCACAATACGTCATGGCCTGCCACCGTGAGAGGGACAGTGAGTGATCACACACACACACACACACACACACACACACACACACACACACACACACACACACACACACACACACACACACACACACACACACACTCCATGTCTTTGATGTATGTAAATATACATGTGGTTCCCCTTCTTACCTCCTTATGTGTGTATTATTTGATTTCAACTTCTGATTTTATTATTTAATTAGGGAAATGTATTTATGTGTATGTATATATTTATTTTACCTGTTGTTTAACAATTTTGCAATGTTTAGAGTTGTGAGCCCAACTTTTATCTAGTGTTACTAGTGTTGTAAGTGTTCAGTGTTACTAGTGTTGTAAGTGTTCAGGCTTTGGCAATACAAATGAAGCAATATTTGTCATGCCAATAAAGCACCTTGAATTGAATTGAATTGAATTGAGAGAGAGAGAGAGAGAGAGAGAGAGAGAGAGAGAGAGAGAGAGAGAGAGAGAGAGAGAGAGATTGATCTTACAATTAATCAGATTACAAAACAGCTATTTGGAACACTGGGACTGAAATGAAAGGTCAGAGTATATTAGTGTTATTCTTTCTCACTGCAACCACTGCTGCAAAGGAGACTGACAACAAACCCACTTCTTAATTCTCTCTCTCTCTCCATCACACACACACACACACACACACACACACACACACACACACACACACACACACACACACACACACACACACACACACCACTCCCTCACACAGGAGGAGTACTACAGGTGAACACACACACACACACACACCACTCCCTCACCCAGGAGGAGTACTACAGGTGAACACACACACACACACACACACACACACACACACACACACACACACACACACACCACTCCCTCACACAGGAGGAGTACTACAGGTGAACACACACACACACACACACACACACACACACACAAACATGGCTCAAACTTACTTGAACTCTTTCTCTGACTTGCCCCTCAGGTCTCTGACCAACCACTGTGTGGTGAAGGCATCCTGGGGGGGCATCCCATAACGCATCACTGCATTCAGGAAGGCCTTCCTCTGCCGTGCATTAAAGCCCAGCACCTGTGTGTGTGTGGGGGGGGGGGGGGGGGGGGGGGGGTCATGATGCGACACAGACGGAGGGATGCACACGTTTATAACGTATGAGCACTGCATGAGTTCTACCCTGAATGGGCTGTGATGAACACAGTCGTGTGTGTGTGTGTGTGTGTGTGTGTGTGTGTGTGGGGGGGGGGGGGGGGGGGGGTCGTGATGCGACACAGACGGAGGGATGCACACGTTTATAACGTATGAGCACTGCATGAGTTCTACCCTGAATGGGTCGTGATGAACACAGTGGTGTGTGCGTGAGATGAGCTATGCTGGAAGCAGAGAGGAGGGTTTAGGATACTGAAGGTGAAGCTGACCTCAATGTTACCCCCCACTCTGGCCAGTAGGGGGGGTAGTGGCTTATCTTTATCATTTCGCAAGCCCTTTCGGTTTGGCCTCCGAGAGTTAGCTGCACAGGAGACAGAACAGGATGTAAAGGAGGTCAGTACACACACACACACACACACACACAAATACACACACGAATACACACACACACACACACACACGTACATTATTCTCAACACACTCACATACATTCACAAATACAACACGCACACGAGCACGCATGCACACACACACACACACACACACACACACACACACACACAATCACACACACACACACGTGCTTATACCTTCGGAGCGCTCATCAAAGTCTTCATCTCCTTCCTCTGATGCCACTGAATAATCTGATTGGTTATCAGATTGATCATCCTGCCAATCTGAGTAGAGGACAAGGGGCAAAGGGAAAGACAATATGATGAGATGTATCTATGGTTAGTGTTAGTGTTATTAACGTTAAAAACCAGAATAAATCAAACACATACTACACAAAAGCAGCATCACACACTCTAGCTACACTAAGGTCTGTACTAGACATCTGTACTAAAGATCTGGATCAAATTCATTCCCACATTCATTGTTCAGCATTTGTACTGTAGCACTATCTCCATTCTGTGATATTCACTGTAGCACTATCTCCATTCTGTGATATTCACTGTCCAAACACCTTTTGCAAGGTCAAAATCAAGCAGTTTTCAAGCATTTTTACAGCCCATTGTCCATTTTCCAGCACCTTGTATATAAGTACACATACTCAAAATGACTTATTCAGTTTTTATCACACTAAAAGAGATGCTACCATGTTTGGTAACAGCAGAAGAATAAGTGCATTACTTAAACTTTTTGGCGTATTAAGATAGCTAAGCTAGCTAGCTTAATATATGCCTAAAACATAGGCAAGTTACATTAGGATTTGCTGCGGTAGCTAGCTTCGCTACCAAGCTAGCATATATTTAATTTAATGGTAGTTTAGTTTCAAAACGCACACATTTTTACGTCTTCACGTGCTCTCAAGTTTGTGCTGGAATTACAAGAGGCTGGTAGCTATTTGTTGTGAAATGGAATTCAAGTATTTTCGCCAAAATTCTAGCACTTTTCAAACATGGACAATGCAACATTTAAACATAAAATTTAATTTCATTTAAATTAAATTTAAACAAGCACCTGTACAAACCCTAGATATTACACTCTATTCTGTGATATTACACTCTCCTCCATTCCTGAGCAACTATCTAGTGCAGGAGTACTCAAATAGAAATGATGAGGGGCCACAAATGTTTTTCAATGACTCTAGGGGCCATTTATTGGGACCGTGTATGATAACGTATCATAACAATATAACATATAACATTTATAACATTTCCTTTTTATTCAAAACTAAATATTACCTAAAATAAAAATATAATTTGCATTTGGGCATAAATTAAAATTAATAGCTATTCATTATCTCTGAATCCGTGAATGGCTTCATGTGCTTCGTCAAAACCCACGCTACTCTAAGGGAGCATTGTGTTGCCGTTTGTTGTTTTGTCAAAGAAGTGTGGCGGATTCGGTTGGATGTTTCATATGATGCTTTAAGAGCATTTAATTTTGTTGTTCTGATCTCGGCGTTTTGCGAAATGTCTCTTCAAAATGCTTGAGTTTTGATTCATAGTGTCGTTTCACATTGCACATTTTTATTGCCGCGACAGTTTCTTGACATATTAAGCACATAGGGCGAGTACTGGACGGTGGTAGAAAGAACGCAAACCTTTCTGTCCATTCTGGCTGTAACTGGCGGTTTTCGTTGTCCAGTTTTTTAGGGGGGGGGAGCAAATTTCGGGCATGTCAATATTGCTCCGGTCGGTAAATGTGTTGCTGCTGCTATCTGTTTATTGTTGCTATGAAGGCAATGCCCAGCCTTGTCTTGAGATCGTGATGCATGATTTCAAAATAAGAGCGGATACCGCAATTGAAAAAAAAAAAATCATAAAAAAAAAATATATACTTTTCAAAACAGCTCGCGGGCCAGAAATAGATGCCCAATGGGCCTAAAAAGGCCCGCGGGCCGCTATTTGAGTATGGGGGGTCTAGTGTCTAGTGTTAAGACCAACCTGAGCTAAACTCTAGGATACGTGCTGCATAACGCACAAAAAAACACAACTCATGGCACAAACTCACACACACACACGCGCACACACACACACACTTTACCAGAGTACAGATGGTATGCTTGTTCTCGTGCACACACACGTGTGCTGCAGAACACACAGACGCAGTGTTGAGAGGAGCAGTAATATGTGGTCTGTACCCTGTCTACTACCTCGGTCCTCCTGCGAGCAGTCGTTGTAGTTGACGGGTTTGCGAGGGCGTTTGCCTTTGCCCAGGTGACGTGCCAGATCCTCCTGCTGCTGCTCGTAATGGTGTCGCAGCAGCTTCTCCCAGTAATCAGGGTCCACGCTCTCCTCCTGCTTAATGATCTCACGATCCACGTCCTCCTGACACACACAGGGCAGAGGGCAAGGGGCGGGGCTAGTGTCAACACTCTCAATATTGTAAAACAGTGACAGAAGATAAAGTATCATATTTTCATGAAAGGGCATGACACACACACACACACACACACATGCTGTACCTCGTCGTCCTCGTCTTTGACGACATACTGGGCCACCTTGAAGGAGCTGAGGTACTCGTTCATGCTCTGCAGCTCTGTGTCCTCTGTGGCGTCCTGGTTCCGGTCCAGCAGTCTCTCAATGGCCTTGTCATCATAATGGATCACACTGCTGTCTTCGTCTTTATTATCACCTGTCCAGGGCAGAGGAGCAAACATCACCCACCTGCTCATAAAGGTCACCAGCCTGGGCAAGGATAGTTCAGGAAGGCCGGGCTGGCGAGCGGCTGCTGCCCACGCCACGCTGTGGGTATTAGGGTAAACGCCACCTCACCCTCCCCTATCTCGTCCTTAAAGAGCTGCTCAGTGCCAAACTTCAAGATGTCGTCCAGTTCCTGTTTAGACATGGACCCGGCTTTAGAGCCCAGACCGGGCCGCACCACCAGGTGAGTCAACATCATCTTCTTCTTCGCCACCTACACAAACCAGAGATGAAAGACAAGCACAAGTGAATGAGAGTGACAGTGTGTTATAGTGAGTGTGATATTGTGTTATAGTGAGAGTGACAGTGTGTTATAGTGAGAGTGAGAGTGACAGTGTATGAGTGTGATAGTGATAATGTGTGAGTGAGAGTGACAGAGTGTGTGAGAGTGACAGTGTCTGAGTGAGAGTGAGAGTGTGATCAAACGTGCATATGCTGTGCACTGCAGCGTGATGATGACCTCTGACCTGTGTGATTCTCTCTTCCACCGATGCCTTGGTGACGAATCGATAGATCATCACCTTCCTGTTCTGACCTATACGATGGGCTCTGCTGAAAGCCTGAGAGAGAGAGGGAGAGAGAGAGAGGGAGGGAGAGAGAGAGAGAGGGGGGTGAGAGAGAGAGAGAGAGAGGGGGGTGAGAGAGAGAGAGGGAGAGAGGGAGAGCAAGAGAGAGGGAGAGAGAGTGAGAGAGAGGTAGAGAGAGAGGGAGAGAGAGGTAGAGAGAGAGGGAGAGAGAGAGAGAGAGAGAGAGAGGGAGAGAGAGAGGAAGAGAGAGAGAGGGAGAGAGAGAGGTAGGCAGAGAGAGAGAGGGAGAGAGAGGGAGAGGTAGGGAGAAAGAGAGGGAGGGAGGGAGAGAGGGAGAGAGAGAGAGAGAGGGAGAGAGAGTGAGAGAGAGGTAGAGAGAGAGGGAGAGAGGAGGAGGTAGGGAGAGAGAGAGGGAGAGAGAGAGGAGGAGTATACTAAGTACACTAGTTCTAGCTCTGGAGACCATACAGGTGTTCTTCCTGCAGTGGTCAGGTGTGGATACCTGGATGTCGTTGTGTGGGTTCCAGTCCGAGTCATAGATGATAACAGTGTCTGCCGTTGCCAGGTTGATGCCCAAACCTCCTGCCCTGGTGGACAGCAGGAAGACGAACTGTGGGGCTCCAGGTGCTGTGGAGGAAAAGAGGTGAAGCAGAGGTGAAGCCCCTCCCCCTGCACAGTGAAAGCAGTGTTCCCTGATTATAGCCCCTCCCCTGCAATGAAAGAAGTGTTCCCTGATTATAGCCCCTCCCCCTGATTATAGCCCCTCCCCTGCAGTGAAAGCAGTGTTCCCTGATTATAGCCCCTCCCGCTGCAGTGAAAGAAGTATTCCCTGATTATAGCCCCTCCCCCTGATTATAGCCCCTCCCCCTGCAGTGAAAGCAGCTGATTTCTACCTTTAGCATAGCAGCTTAACTGCAGTTCTACAAGCCATTCCTACTAGGGTCAGGGTCAGGGTCAGGGTTAGGGTTAGGGTCAGGGTCGGGTCAGGGTTAGGGTTAGGGTCAGTCCAGATCACCCTTTACCCACATCTGCCCCTTTTGGTTTAGGTGGGTTGTTTGTAAAGTCTCCATTAAACCACAGTCCACTTGCTGAAACACTGTGTACCTGTTTTCCTGAGGGAATGTGTGTGTCCTCTGAGAGATTCTCACCGTTGAACCGGTCGATGGCTTCCTGTCTCATCACACCAGTCACACCTCCATCAATACGCTCATATTTGTAGCCATCATGCTCCAGAAAGTCCTCTAGCAGGTCCAACATCTTTGTCATCTGTAGAAGATAAAGACTCTTTAAAACACAAGCGTGTGACTATAGTGTGTTTAGTGTGTATAGTGTTTGTAGTATGTGTGCGTTTCTGTAGTCTGTGTGTATAATGTGTAGTAGTGTGTATGTAGCATGTGTGAAAATGATCACTTTGTGTGGTGTGTATAGTGTGTGTAGTGTGTTTGTAAAGTGTGTATAGTGTGTGCAGTGTGAAGTGTGTATCTGAAAGTGTGTATCTTTGTGGTGTATATCTAGTGTGAGTAGTGTGCAGTGAGTGTGGATAGTGTGTATTTTGTGTGGGTAGTTTGTACTGTGTGACTAGTGTGCACTGTGTGTGGGTAGTGTGTAATGGGTAATGTGCAGTGTGTAGAGTCTAGTGTGTAGAGTGTAGTGTGTAGAGTGTAATGGGTAATGTGTAGTGTGTAGAGTGTTGTGTGTAGTGGGTAATGTGTAGTGTGTACAGTAGGGGTGTATTCAACTAAGGATTTTCATAGTCGAATCTGATTCGTCAGCTTTTCCCTTTAGTCGACTAATAGTCGAATCGGGTTTATTATTTTTTTTTTATTTACAGCACCTTAAACGGGATCCCGTTCTCATTCAGGACATTTTACCTCTTCAAAGTAAAAACCTAAAACAGTCAGATAAATGAATAGGCTAAACATGGTAGGTTGGCTTTATTCAGCTTTTATTTATTTACTTATTTATTTTTTAATGAAACGTTAGAGAACATTAACCGTTAGTGCGCATTGCGCATATCGAACTGTCAGACAGGCACTGTGCAAAATGTCAAAAATATTTTAAATAAAATATGCCTGCCTGAAAATATTAAACAATTGCCACACAACAGCAAAAGAATACAAGGAAAGGTTCAAGTAACGGGGTTTAAAAGCAAACAACAACAAAAAATGTTTATAGGCCTACTTACCGAGACGCACCGCGACGAGACGACACGACTGAAACTACAAACGTTTTTTTTCGCCTTATGTGTTTTAAATGGTACGCCATGTTGGTTGTTGTCGTGCGAAATGAAAGACGTTGATGACATAACTTGCACTTTACTTTGTTTGATTCATCTTTGTTTTTCAAAATACTTTAAGTTTTTTAGTAGCCATTATAATCTCGGCAGATGCTGCGCGTATTCTGTAGCGTGTTCAGCTCCGCTCGTTTGGATTGTGCAACAGCAGGGTGTGATTTATTAATGTGTAGTAAGGAAGATGCCTATTGTTAATGCGCAAACATCATTTTTAAATATTTATTAACAGAAATTAGGATTATTTTATTTGACAAAAGGTTATATATAACGAAAACAAAGACATTTCATGCAACAACTAATGCTTAGCTGCATCCTTGGGCACCTCCATTCAGTTAGAATGGTACAGTCGACTATGACGTTCATAGTCGACTAGGGGGTATAGTCGACTATAGTCGAATCAGCGACTATTGCAGGTCACCCCTAGTGTACAGTGTAGTGTGTAGTGGGTAATGTGTAGTGTGTAGAGTGTAGTGGGTAATGTGTAGTGTGTAGAGAGTAGTGTGTAGAGTGTAGTATGTAGTGGGTAATGTGCAGTGTGTAGAGTGTAGTGTGTAGTGGGTAATGTGTAGTGTGTAGTGTAGTGGGTAATATGTAGTGTGTACAGTGTAGTGTGTAGTGGGTAGTGTGTAGAGTGTAGTGGGGAGTGTGTAGTGTGTAGTGGGGAGTGTGTAGTGGGTAGTTTGTAGTGTGTAGTGTGTAGTTTGTAGTGGGAAGTGTGTAGTGGGGAATGTGTAGTGGGTAGTGTGTAGTGGGTAGTGTGTAGTGTGTAGTGGGTAGTGTGTAGTGGGGAGTGTGTAGTGGGGAGTGGGTAGTGTGTAGTGTGTAGTGGGTAGTGTGTAGTGTGTGTACCTGTGAGAAGATGAGCACTCTGTGTCCACCCTCTTTCAGCTTCTTCAGCATCTTACACAACAACATCAGTTTCCCAGAAGACTTTGTGAGGCCCCCACCTTCATACATCCCATTGGGCATTTTAGGAGCTTCCTGTTAGAAATAACCAGTAGAAATCAGTTGGCAAACACAGAAATTAAATCCCTATTATCACTAGAGTTACTGGCAGGTTCTGGTTCTGATGGTTAGGTTAGTGGTGTTTCTTGTGGTTAGGTTAGTGGTGGTTCTGGTTGTTAGGTTAATGGTGGTTCTGGTTCTGATGGTTAAGTTAATGGTGGTTCTGGTTCTAGTGGTTAGGTTAATGGTGGTTCTGGTTCTGATGGTTAAGTTAATGGTGGTTCTGGTTCTAGTGGTTAGGTTAATGGTGGTTCTGGTTCTAGTGGTTAGGTTAGTGGTGGTTCTGGTGATTAGGTTAGTGGTGGTTCTGGTGGTGAGGTTAGTGGTGGTTCTGGTTCTAGTGGTTAGGTTAGTGGTGGTTCTGGTTGTGGTGGTTAGATTAGTGGTGGTTGTGGTGGTTCTGGTTGTGGTGGTTAGGGTTAATGGTGGTTCTGGTTCTAGTGGTTAGATTAGTGGTGGTTCTGGTGGTTAGGTTAATGGTGGTTCTAGTTGTGGTGGTTAGGTTAATGGTGGTTCTGGTTCTAGTGGTTAGGTTAGTGGTGGTTCTGGTTCTGATGGTTAGGTTAATGGTGGTTCTGGTTCTAGTGGTTAGGTTAGTGGTGGTTCTGGTTCTGATGGTTAGGTTAGTGGTGGTTCTGGTGGTTAGGTTAGTGGTGGTTCTGGTTCTAGTGGTTAGGTTAGTGGTGGTTCTGGTTCTGGTGGTTAGGTTAATGGTGGTTCTGGTTCTGATGGTTAGGTTAGTGGTGGTTCTGGTGGTTAGGTTAATGGTGGTTCTGGTTCTGATGGTTAGGTTAGTGGTGGTTCTGGTGGTTAGGTTAATGGTGGTTCTGGTTCTAGTGGTTAGGTTAGTGGTGGTTCTGGTTCTGATGGTTAGGTTAGTGGTGGTTCTGGTTCTGGTGGTTAGGTTAGTGGTGGTTCTGGTTCTGGTGGTTAGGTTAATGGTGGTTCTGGTTCTAGTTTGAAGTTTGAAGTTTGAAAAGTTTTTATTTCGGTTATGTGCTCCACAATCAAAAAGAATATATATACCAACAAAACAAACAAAACAACAACACAACCTCAGTTATAAATAAACCTGTCAGCAAAATACTAGGGCTGGACCCGAATATTCGGATATTCGGTCATTGAGTAGGTATTCGGTTTTTAATTTTGGTATTCGGATATTCGTGTTTTTTTTTCTTAGCTCCGCCTCACTCTAACGTTACAGTTCCGTTCAGGTTAATGGCGGTATATGAGAGGCAAAATGCATTAGGTATTAGGTATTTTTAATGTGTGTGCTCCGTTATTAAATTTGGCGTTTGTTTAGGCTTCCCTGTAATCTATAATAATTTAATATTGATTTCTTTTGAAGTTATTAAATGTTTGTTGTTTACAGAATGTTTCTCCCCACGTCTCATGTCTTTTTTGTGTTTCCCCCCGGATTTTTTCGCTGCGCACATCGGCCCAGTGTCCGCGGCGGCTGCTCCGCTGCGCAAGCCGGCCCAGTGAATAGCTGTGTTTTTGTGTTTTAGTACTTGGGTTATACTTGAAACAAAAAAAATCGTTTGTCCAGAAAGTATTTTATATTCTTAAACATTGTTAATTATATTACAGTGGACGAAAGTCATTGTAAACTGTGTTGTTGTTGGCCGATTTCAGTTTAATGATGTGCAGTGCGTAGCTAAATAGCTGTTTTTTGTGGTTTTGCACTTAAGCGGGAGGGGGGGCATAACACTCGTGACGGAGTTCAGCGCTATTTTCAATATTTTCAATAGCGCTGAAATAAATGCTCCGGTTTAAAATGAATTCTCCCGTCAAAATTAAGAAATATTTTTAACAATTCTGGGTCCGGATGGGATGGCATTTGGGTCCGTATACAGTTAATCAGGAATGAGATTGGGTCCGGACATGACTGCGTTCGGGTCCGGATCAGGACCGCGGTCCGCCAGTTGCCGACCCCTGGTTTAGAAACTATTTTATATTCTTAATATAATCCGTTTTTAATCCGTCTTATTTAAAAACGAAGCTTCGGATATTCGCTTCGAAACAGTGCCGAATATCCGGAGCTCAAAAAACGCTATTCGGGCCAGCCCTACAAAATACATATAACCGAAAAGGTATAGGTTGAAGCTTGTAGCTTATTTTACCTACCCTTTTTACATTAATCCATTCTCACAATTTGTATATCAAAGCCAAGTCACAAAATAAGATTAAATATATAATAAATAAATGAATCAGTATATAATCACTGTACAAGTTTATAAGAATTTACTATTTTACTCTTGTACATTTTTTTGAATTTACTTACTGAACTACACATTTTCATTTCCTAGTGGTTAGGTTAGTGGTGGTTCTGGTTCTAGTGGTTAGGTTAGTGGTTAGGTTAATGGTGGTTCTGGTTCTGGTGGTTAGGTTAGCGGTGGTTCTGGTTCTGGTGGTTAGGTTAATGGTGGTTCTGGTTCTAGTGGTTAGATTAGTGGTGGTTCTAGTGGTTAGGTTAATGGTGATTCTGGTTCTGGTGGTTAGGTTAATGGTGGTTCTGGTTCTAGTGGTTAGATTAGTGGTGGTTCTGGTGGTTAGGTTAATGGTGGTTCTGGTGGTTAGGTTAATGGTGGTTCTGGTTCTAGTGGTTAGGTTAATGGTGGTTCTGGACCATTTGATGGGGGGTGGTTAGGTTCAGGCAGGCTGGGCTCCTCCATTGGAGGTGTCTGTTTAAACCTTTATGTCTGATTAAACCTTTACATCTGTAAACCCTTTACACCTGTTTAAACCTTTATGTCTGATTAAACCTTTACATCTGTAAACCCTTTACACCTGTTTAAAACCTTTATGTCTGATTAAACCTTTACGTCTGTAAACCCTTTACACCTGTTTAAACCTTTATGTCTGATTAAACCTTTACATCTGTAAACCCTTTACGCCTGTTTAAACCTTTCTGTCTGATTAAACCTTTACGTCTGTAAACCCTTTACACCTGTTTAAACCTTTATGTCTGATTAAACCTTTACGTCTGTAAACCCTTTACACCTGTTTAAGCCTTTATGCTTGTTTATGTCTATCTACATCATTCAACATTTTATTTCATGTATTTATGTACTTATTTTTGCTACATCTAACATGACCTTTAGAATAAAGGCCTAATGAGATTAAGTTTATTATGATTTTTAACACTGTGGATGTTCACATCAAGTTCTATGAATTATTATTAAGATGTGGTGGAGAAGAAGAATATAAACAAGCTTTTTGTTAGGTGATGAACGCTAACAAGCTAACAATCTGCATTTCTTCTGAGGAGTGAACAAGCTAGAAAACATTAAACTAAAGCTGATATGGACCACTGTGTTTTCTTTCAACCACACCCAGGGTTTTTCAAACTATGCCAAAAAAGCCAAAAAAAAAGGGTCGCTAAAAAATAAATGATAATATATTTAATAAATTATTATATTAATGGATTATACTTTCACGAGTAACCGTAGCGCACGACTGCGTGAACGGCGGAGGCGTTTAAACTCGCCACACCCCCCCCCCGTCAACAACTTACGCTCGTCACCCCCCCCCCCCCCCCCCCCCCCCCCAACAACTTGGCTGGGTCACGTAAAAAATCATGGACAAAATGTGGGTCACCAGAAAAAAAGTTTGAAAAACACTGTCCTACACAACATTTAGTCACTGTGTTGCTTTATATAGTCTCTCAGCTTAAAACAGCACTGATCGCACAGAAAAAGCAGAAATAGACACTGTGAGCAAAAAGAAGAAATAAATGAAATAAATAAAACTAAAAGGAAAAAACTGTTCAAATGCAAAACAAAGGTACGTACATTAGCAGCGGTAGGGAAGAGGTAGGGGTGGTTACAACACTTCTTCAGGTCCATCACCACATTGAGCAGAGAGACTTGATTCCCACCGCCTCGTGTGTTCAAGGCCTCAAAGTTACGTGTCAATATATATTTGTAGTACTTTCTATTATGAGTACACACACACACACACACACACACACACACACACACACACACACACAATTCTGATTTCACATTTATTTTCTGGCTTATACTAATTATCAAATCCATGAGAAAATTGTTTTTTTGTTCTCTCGCCCTCCATGCCCCCCCCCCCCTTCTCCCCTCCCCCTCTCATCTCCCCCCTCCCCCTCTCTTCTCCCCTCCCCCTCTCTTCTCCCCTCCCCCTCTCTCTTCTCCCCTCCCTCTCTCTTCTCCCCTCCCCTCTCTCTTCTCCCCTCCCCCTCTCTTCTCCCCTCCCCCTCTTCTCTCCCCTCCCCCTCTCTCTTCTCCCCTCCCTCTCTCTTCTCCCCTCCCCTCTCTCTTCTCCCCTCCCCCTCTCTTCTCCCCTCCCCCTCTTCTCTCCCCTCCCCCTCTCTTCTCCCCTCCCCCTCTTCTCTCCCCTCCCTCTCTCTTCTCCCCTCCCCCCCCTCTTCTCCCCTCCCCCTCTCATCTCCCCTCCCCCTCTCTTCTCCCCTCCCCCTCTCATCTCCCCTCCCCCTCTTCTCTCCCCTCCCTCTCTCTTCTCCCCTCCCCCTCTCTTTTCTCCCCTCCCCCTCTCTTCTCCCCTCCCCCTCTCATCTCCCCCCCTCCCCCTCTCATCTCCCCCCCTCCCCCTCTATTCTCTCCCCTCCCCCCTGACTCACTTCTGCATTGAGCTGAGCTCCACGCGGACGATGAGTTCTGTTTTCGAGGGCATGTGTTTGAACACGTCTGCTTTCAGTCGTCTCAGCATATGTGGTCCCAACATTTCATGTAGCTTTTTGATCTGGTCCTCTTTAGCAATATCAGCAAATTCCTCCAGAAAGCCTTCCAGATTGCTGACACACACACACACACACACACACACACACACACACACACACACACACACACACACACACACACACACACACACATACACACAAATATATGTATATTGAATACAAAGCATCAGTCTCACACTCACACACATGCTCACATGCGCACACACACATGCTCTCACACACACACACGCTCACACACACACATGCTCACACACAGTCACACAGTAACACACACACACATGCTCACACACACACACACACACACACACACACACTCACACACTCACACACACACATGCTCACACACAGTCACACAGTCACACACACACACTCACACACACAGTCACACACACTCACAAACACAAACGCTCACACACACACACGTACTTGAATCTCTCAGGTGTGAGGAAGTTGAGCAGGTGAAACAGTTCCTCTAGGTTGTTCTGGAGGGGTGTTCCTGTCAGCAGGAGTTTGTGCTGCAGAGGGTAATTATTCAACACCCGGAAAAACTACAGAGGGCGAGAGAGATGAGGAAAGACAGGACGGAAATAATTAACTAATTCATGTGCATATGTTTAATTATTCAAGTATTGCACATAGGTATTATGTGTATTTTACATATTTTCCCTTGTGTGGTTTAATCGTTTTAGCAAGTTGTTGATTATAATAAAGCTATTTGAATTTGTGTGTATCGGTGTGTAGTTCTGAAGTGAGGGAGAGAATTAGCGGTTAAACAGGTACAAGGTACCAGGAGTTTAATAATACAAACACAGTTACTTTTGAGCCGCATCCTTTATCTTGGGGCTCAGTAATGTTTACTATCAATCCGAATTTATTTTGAATCTGAAGTATATTTTGAACTTTTCTGATCTGACTACAGGGTCAGGTAGAGTCAGGTAGGGGGCAGGGGCTTACCTTGGACTGGTTGTTTTTGAGTCTGTGTGCCTCGTCCACCACCAGACAGGCCCAGTCGATAGAGCCCAGGATGGCCTGATCTATGGTGATCAGCTCGTAGGAGGTTAGCAGAACGTGGAACTTCACAGACGCCTCCTTCTACAGGAAACAAACACCCAAACCACCAGCCAAATAAAGATCAACACAGGTTCACTCTCAGATCACTTCAACACAGGTTCACTCTCAGATCACTTCAACACAGGTTCACTCTCAGATCACTTCAACACAGGTTCACTCTCAGATCACTTCAACACAGGTTCACCCTCAGATCACTTCAACACAGGTTCACTCTCAGATCACTTCAACACAGGTTCACTCTAGGATCACTTCAACACAGGTTCACTCTCAGATCACTTCAACACAGGTTCACTCTCAGATCACTTCAACACAGGTTCACTCTCAGATCACTTCTACACAGGTTCACTCTCAGATCACTTCTACACAGGTTCACTCTCAGATCACTTCTACACAGGTTCACTCTCGGATCACTTCAACACAGGTTCACTCTAGGATCACTTCAACACAGGTTCACTCTAGGATCACTTCAACACAGGTTCACTCTCAGATCACTTCTAAACAGGTTCACTTTCAGATCACTTCTACACAGGTTCACTCTCAGATCACTTCTACACAGGTTCACTCTCAGATCACTTCAACACAGGTTTACCCTCAGATCACTTCTACACAGGTTCACCCTCAGATCACTTCAACACAGGTTCACTCTCAGATCACTTCAACACAGGTTCACTCTCAGATCACTTCAACACAGGTTCACTCTCAGATCACTTCTACACAGGTTCACTCTCAGATCACTTCAACACAGGTTCACTCTCAGATCACTTCAACACAGGTTCACTCTCAGATCACTTCAACACAGGTTCACTCTCAGATCACTTCAACACAGGTTCACTCTCAGATCACTTCAACACGGGTTCACTCTCAGATCACTTCTACACGGGTTCACTCTCAGATCACTTCAACACAGGTTCACTCTCAGATCACTTCAACACAGGTTCACTCTCAGATCACTTCTACACAGATTCACTCTCAGATCACTTCTACATGGGTTCACTCTCAGATCACTTCTACACAGGTTCACTCTCAGATCACTTCTACACAGGTTCACTCTCAGATCACT
>NC_135223.1:8536519-8546519 GCF_052324685.1 Brachyhypopomus gauderio
AAGAATGGGTGGTGAATAGTTTAAAATACTGAGAATGGGGGTGAATAGTTTAAAATACTGAGAATGAGGGTGAATAGTTTAAAATACTGAGAATGGGGGGTGAATAGTTTAAAATACTGAGAATGGGGGTGAATAGTTTAAAATACTGAGAATAGAGGGTGAATAGTTTAAAATACTGAGAATGGGGGTGAATAGTTTAAAAATACTGAGAATGGGGGGTGAATAGTTTAAAATACTGAGAATGGAGGGTGAATAGTTTAAAATACTGAGAATGGGGGGTGAATAGTTTAAAATACTGAGAATGGAGGGTGAATAGTTTAAAATACTGAGAATGGGGGTGAATAGTTTAAAAATACTGAGAATGGGGGGTGAATAGTTTAAAATATTGAGAATGGGGGTGAATAGTTTAAAATACTGAGAATGGGGGTGAATAGTTTAAAATACTGAGAATGGGGGTGAATAGTTTAAAATACTGAGAATGGGGGTGAATAGTTTAAAATATTATTATTCTCAGTTTAAAATACTTAGAATGGGGGGTGAATAGTTTAAAATACTGAGAATGGAGGGTGAATAGTTTAAAATACTGAGAATGGGGGTGAATAGTTTAAAAATACTGAGAATGGGGGGTGAATAGTTTAAAATATTGAGAATGGGGGTGAATAGTTTAAAATACTGAGAATGGGGGTGAATAGTTTAAAATACTGAGAATGGGGGGTGAATAGTTTAAAATACTGAGACTGGAGGGTGAATAGTTTAAAATACTGAGAATGGGGGTGAATAGTTTAAAATACTGAGAATGGGGGGTGAATAGTTTAAAATACTGAGAATGGAGGGTGAATAGTTTAAAATACTGAGAATGGAGGGTGAATAGTTTAAAATACTAAGAATGGGTGGTGAATAGTTTAAAATACTGAGAATGGGGGTGAATAGTTTAAAATACTGAGAATGAGGGTGAATAGTTTAAAATACTGAGAATGGGGGGTGAATAGTTTAAAATACTGAGAATGGGGGTGAATAGTTTAAAATACTGAGAATAGAGGGTGAATAGTTTAAAATACTGAGAATGGGGGTGAATAGTTTAAAATATTATTATTCTCAGTTTAAAATACTGAGAATGGGGGGTGAATATTTTAAAATACTGAGAATGGAGGGTGAATAGTTTAAAATACTGAGAATGGAGGGTGAATAGTTTAAAATACTGAGAATGGGGGGGTGAATAGTTTAAAATACTGAGAATGGAGGGTGAATAGTTTAAAATACTGAGAATGGGGGTGAATAGTTTAAAAATACTGAGAATGGGGGGTGAATAGTTTAAAATATTGAGAATGGGGGTGAATGAGAATGGGGGTGAATAGTTTAAAATACTGAGAATGGGGGTGAATAGTTTAAAATATTATTATTCTCAGTTTAAAATACTGAGAATGGGGGGTGAATAGATTAAAATACTGAGAATGGAGGGTGAATAGTTTAAAATACTGAGAATGGGGGGGTGAATAGTTTAAAATACTGAGAATGGAGGGTGAATAGTTTAAAATACTGAGAATGGGGGTGAATAGTTTAAAAATACTGAGAATGGGGGGTGAATAGTTTAAAATATTGAGAATGGGGGTGAATAGTTTAAAATACTGAGAATGGGGGTGAATAGTTTAAAATACTGAGAATGGCGGGTGAATAGTTTAAAATACTGAGACTGGAGGGTGAATAGTTTAAAATACTGAGAATGGGGGGTGAATAGTTTAAAATACTGAGAATGGAGGGTGAATAGTTTAAAATACTGAGAATGGGGGGTGAATAGTTTAAAATACTAAGAATGGGGGTGAATAGTTTAAAATACTGAGAATGGGGGGTGAATAGTTTAAAATACTAAGAATGGGTGGTGAATAGTTTAAAATACTGAGAATAGAGGGTGAATAGTTTAAAATACTGAGAATGGGGGTGAATAGTTTAAAATACTGAGAATGGGGGGTGAATAGTTTAAAATACTGAGAATGGGGGGTGAATAGTTTAAAATACTGAGAATGGGGGGTGAATAGTTTAAAATACTGAGAATGGGGGGTGAATAGTTTAAAATACTGAGAATGGAGGGTGAATAGTTTAAAATACTGAGAATGGGGGGTGAATAGTTTAAAATACTGAGAATGGAGGGTGAATAGTTTAAAATACTGAGAATGGGGGGTGAATAGTTTAAAGCTCTAAGGGCTTGTACAGCCCTGAGCATCTAACACAGGATCCAGAATGTTCTACCTGTGGTTGAGAATGCGGTGTATAAGTAGCCACTCCATCTTAACACCGTAGCGGCCAAACTGATCATCCATGCGGGCGTATAGTGGGTCTTTGCTCTTCCTCTTGGTGCTTTTATCTTCATCACCTTCAGCGCCCAAGTCAAGACAGGGAGGTTCCTCCATATCAGTCTTACGCTGGAAATTACGAAACATCACCTGGCAATTCAACTCAAGCTGAGCAGAGAGAGGGACAGATAGAGAGAGGGATAGAGAGAGAGAGAGATAGAGACCTGGTTACTAAGGCACTGAGCAATACATCAGAGAGTGTGTGTAGTGTGTGCACATGTGTATCTGTGTGTGTAGTGTGTGCACATGTGTATCTGTGTGTGTAGTGTGTGTGCACATGTGTATCTGTGTATGTGGTGTGTGCACATGTGTATCTGTGTGTGTAGTGTGTGCACATGTGTATCTTTGTGTGTAGTGTGTGCACATGTGTATCTGAGTATGTGGTGTGTGCACATGTGTATCTGTGTGTGTAGTGTGTGTGCACATGTGTATCTGTGTGTGTAGTGTGTGCACATGTGTGTGTGTGTGTGTGTAGTGTGTGTACGTGTATCTGTGTGTGTACTGTGTGCACGTGTATCTGTGTGTGTACTGTGTGTACATGTGTATCTGTGTGTGTACTGTGTGTACATGTGTATCTGTGTGTGTACTGTGTGTGCACATGTGTATCTGTGTGTGTAGTGTGTGTGCACGTGTATCTGTGTGTAGTGTGTGTAGTGTAACTGTGTGTAGTGTGTACGTGTATGTGTGTGTAGTGTGTGGTGTAACTGTGTGTGTAGTGTATGTACGTGTAACTGTGTGTAGTGTGTGTACGTGTATGTGTGTGTGTAGTGTGTGTATGTGTGTGTGTAGTGTGTACGTGTAACTGTGTGTAGCGTGTACGTGTAGTGTGCACGTGTAACTGTGTGTAGTGTGTGTACGTGTAACTGTGTGTAGTGTGTGTACGTGTATGTGTGTGTGTAGTGTGTGTACGTGTAACTGTGTGTAGTGTGTGTACGTGTATGTGTGTGTGTAGTGTGTGTACGTGTATGTGTGTGTGTGTAGTATGTGTACGTGTATGTGTGTGTGTAGTGTGTGTACGTGTAACTGTGTGTAGTGTGTGTACGTGTATGTGTGTGTGTAGTGTGTGTACGTGTAACTGTGTGTTGTGTGTGTACGTGTAACTGTGTGTAGTGTGTGTACGTGTATGTGTGTGTGTAGTGTGTACGTGTAACTGTGTGTAGTGTGTGTACGTGTAACTGTGTGTAGTGTGTGTACGTGTATGTGTGTGTAGTGTGTGTACGTGTAACTGTGTGTAGTGTGTGTACGTGTATGTGTGTGTGTAGTGTGTGTACGTGTATGTGTGTGTGTAGTGTGTGTACATGTAACTGTATGTAGTGTGTGTACGTGTATGTGTGTGTAGTGTGTGTACGTGTATGTGTGTGTGTAGTGTGTGTACGTGTACGTGTATGTGTGTGTAGTGTGTGTACGTGTATGTGTGTGTGTGTAGTGTGTGTACGTGTATGTGTGTGTACGTGTATGTGAGTGTGTAGTGTGTGTACGTGTATGTGTAGTGTGTGTACGTGTAACTGTGTGTAGTGTGTGTACGTGTATGTGTGTGTAGTGTGTGTACGTGTATGTGTAGTGTGTGTACGTGTAACTGTGTGTAGTGTGTGTACGTGTATGTGTGTGTAGTGTGTGTACGTGTATGTGTAGTGTGTGTACGTGTAACAGTGTGTAGTGTGTGTACGTGTATGTGTGTGTGTAGTGTGTGTACGTGTAACTGTGTGTAGTGTGTGTACGTGTATGTGTGTGTGTACGTGTGTGTGTGTGTGTACGTGTGTGTAGTGTGTGTACGTGTGTGTGTGTGTGTGGTGTGTGTAAGTGTATGTGTGTGTAGTGTGTGTACGTGTGTGTGTGTGTAGTGTGTGTACATGTATGTGTGTGTGTAGTGTGTGTACGTGTATGTAGTGTGTGTACGTGTGTGTGTAGTGTGTGTACGTGTGTGTGTGTGTAGTGTGTGTACGTGTATGTGGGTGTGTGTTGTGTGTGTACGTGTGTGTGTGTGTGTAGTGTGTGTACGTGTGTGTGTGTGTAGTGTGTGTACGTGTATGTGTGTGTAGTGTGTGTACGTGTATGTGTGTGTGTAGTGTGTGTACGTGTATGTGTGTGTGTAGTGTGTGTACGTGTAGTGTGTGTACGTGTGTCTGTGTGTAGAGTGTGTATGTGTATGTGTGTGTATGTGTGTGTGTAGTGTGTGTACGTGTGTGTGTGTAGTGTGTGTATGTGTATGTGTGTGTAGTGTGTGTACGTGTATGTGTGTGTGTAGTGTGTGTACGTGTAACTGTGTGTAGTGTGAGTACGTGTATGTGTGTTTGTAGTGTGTGTACGTGCATGTGTGTGTGTAGTGTGTGTACGTGTGTGTGTGTAGTGTGTGTACGTGTATGTGTGTGTGTAGTGTGTGTACGTGTGTGTGTGTACGTGTGTGAGTGTGTGTGTAGTGTGTGCTACCTGCAGTTCCTGTACCCAGGAGCAGTGCCAGTAGGACATATTGCACCACTTTACAAAGAATTCCCTCTCCTTGCGGCCAATCATGGGAGGCGGGTCTGGGGCGTCGGCTGGGAGATCCAGGGGGCGGGGCACTGGCATGGGGGGCGGAGCCTCTCCCCAGCGCCAAGTGAGAACTTTCTGGACTTTGCCCTTTAGTGGAGGACACTGAGGAAACAGATTTTATTTAATACAAACAACTATTTCATAGAAATACAGTAACAATAATAATAATAATAATAATAATAATAATAATAATAACATTTTATTTAATAAGCGCCTTTCAATACACCCAAGGACACTGCACAATAAAAGCGAACAATAGAAGGAAAATATAAGAACATTAAAATACAATTTTAACGTTAAAATACAATACAAAAATACAAATAAAACAATATAGGCTCAGCCATAAGCCAACTGAAAAAGATGGGTTTTTAGATGTGCCTTGAATATAATGATAGATGGGCAAGCACGTAACTCAAGCGGCAGACTGTTCCATAACTTTGACCCAGCCACACTAAAGGCCCTATCACCAACTGTTCCATACCTTTGACCCAGCCACACTAAAGGCCCTATCACCAACAGGTCCATAACTTTGACCCAGCCACACTAAAAGCCCTATCACCAACAGGTCCATAACGTTGACCCAGCCACACTAAAGGCCCCATCACCAACAGGTCCATAACTTTGACCAAGCCACACTAAAGGCCCGATCACCAACAGGTCCATAACTTTGACCCAGCCACACTAAAGGTCCTATCACCAACAGGTCCATAACTTTGACCCAGCCACACTAAAGGCCCTATCACCAACAGGTCCATAACTTTGACCCAGCCACACTAAAGGCCCCATCACCAACAGGTCCATAACTTTGACCCAGCCACACTAAAGGCCCCATCACCAACAGGTCCATAACTTTGACCCAGCCACACTAAAGGCCCCATCACCAACAGGTCCATAACTTTGACCCAGCCACACTAAAGGCCCCATCACCAACAGGTCCATAACGTTGACCCAGCCACACTAAAGGCCCCATCACCAACAGGTCCATAACTTTGACCCAGCCACACTAAAGGCCCCATCACCAACAGGTCCATAACTTTGACCCAGCCACACTAAAGGCCCCATCACCAACAGGTCCATAACTTTGACCCAGCCACACTAAAGGCCCCATCACCAACAGGTCCATAATGTTGACCCAGCCACACTAAAGGCCCTATCACCAATAGGGCTTCCATGATTAGTTGACTAGTCACGATTATGTCGACTATTAAAATAGTCGACGACTAATTTAATAGTCGATGCGTCGTGTTTTTTTTTTCTCTCCATACTGCTGCGGTCGCGTCTGCCTTTCTGTCCCTAACGCACATGCGCAGTAGTGGAAACCGAGGTAGACAGTGGACGACATCCCAGGACATTACAGACTGGTATCATGGCTACCCGGCTACGGAACTCAAAAGTGCGGGATCATTTTCCGTAACCGTGTTCCGAAACGCGTGCAATATCTGCAAGGCAGAACTTTCCTTCCACGGCAGGACAACCGCGATGTACGAGCACCTGAAGCATGTTGTGGCTTATTGTGACAATGATGAAGAGGGACCGTCATCTCTGTAATCAAAATCGCTAGTTAGCTGCTAACGTAACCGTAAACAGAGCGTTAACTTTGTACTTACTTATCGTGGTAACTGTAAAAGTTAACATTAGTGATGGCGATTTGTTTCATTAGCCTTAGCACGCATTCGTGTGTTTTCTGTAACGTCAATGAGACCAAAACTTTATTTTTGTGAATAATTCCTTAGTTTCAGGTACCTACCTAATCTGATTTATATGTAGCTACGTTTGATGCCAGAGACAAATGAAAGAAAGAAAAACCTAAAAAAAAAATTCTTTATTAATGTATTTATTTTTGCGTTGTTTAAGCCAGTGCCTAATACTTATTTTAATAATTGTTGCAACAAGTTGCATATTTCATTAAATGTTTAATGAACTATGATCTTAATTGTTTTTATTTTTAGCTGAAATCTAATGATGATTATATAATAGCAGTTGCATTCTAGTGTGATAAGCTGTATGTTTTATATTCAATTAACGCACAATCCGATTAGTCGACTAATCATAAAAATTAATCGGTGATTAGTCGACTATAAAAATAATCGTTTGTGGCAGCCCTAATCACCAACAGGTCCATAACTTTGACCCAGCCACTCTAAAGGCCCTATCACCAACAGGTCCATAACTTTGACCCAGCCACACTAAAGGCCCTATCACCAATAGTGCGCAACTTGCTGCTAGGAACTTTGAGCAAGTGCAGCTCATACAAGCACAAGGTGCGTACTGAGGGCAGTCATGGCCTGGTGGTTAAGGAACTGGTCTTGTGACCGGAGGGTCGTGGGTTCGATCCTCAGACCTGAGGCCATGACTGAGGTAAATGTAATGTAAATGTACTGGAGAGTATGTTTGGAGGAGACTACTGAGGTAGGATGGTGCACAGCCATGCAGAGATTTAAACACCAGCACAATGACCTTATACTGAATACGATACTGAACAGGGAGCCAGTAAAGACGTTCCAGAATGAGCGTAATATGCTCCCAGGATCTGGTGTGAGTTAAAACTCTCGCAGCTGAGTTTTGCACATACTGAAGCCTGTTCAACAGCCGAGCCGGGAGTTCATACAATATAGCATTACGGTAGTCAATCCTAGATGTCACAAATGCATGAACAATAGCCTCAGCAGCAGTATGGGAGTGAAATGGTCGGATCCTAGCAATGTTCCTTAAATGAAAAAAGGCCGTCTTGCAGACGTTCTTAATGTGTTGTTCAAATGAGAGGGTTGAGTCTGGGATGACTCCCAGATTTCTGATCTGGGTTGATGATGTGACAGTAAATTCAGGAATAGAGACAGCACTATTGCCAATCTTCTTGAGTGTACCAGGAGAAGCAATTAATATAGCCTCTATCTTGTTACTGTTTAGACTCAAGAAGTTCTTCATCCATGTCCTCACATCAGCTAGACACCAGATCAGCCAGAACAGGAGGCGGTAGACTGACAGAAGGTTTAGTGCATATGTATATCTGTACATCATCAGCAAAACAGTGAAACTGTAGCCCATGACCCCTAATAATGTCACCAAGAGGGAGCAAGTACAGTATAAAAAGTAGTGGACCAAGCACTGAACCCTGAGGGACACCGTGTGATAAAATGCACGACTCAAATCTAAAACATTCAATTGAAACAAACTGTTGCCTATCTGTAAGGTAAGACTGAAACCAAGAAAGAACAGTAACACAAATATACACTGAAATATAGTGACGCGAATACATACTACAGTATAGTACAGTGAGTCCCCGCTTAACGACTGAAATGTCTGTCGTAAAGCAGTTTTTCGTCGTTAAGTGTGACCCTAGATTTAGAGGAGGGTGGTGTACAAGACCCTGGACTACACTAAGAGGAGGGTGGTGTACAAGACCCTGGACTACACCAAGAGGAGGGTGGTGTACATAACCCTGGACTACATCTAGTGGAGGGTGGTGTACCAGACCCTGGACTACACCTAGAGGAGGGTGGTGTACATAACCCTGGACTACACCTAGAGGAGGGTGGTGTACAAGACCCTGGACTACACCTAGAGGAGGGTGGTGTACAAGACCCTGGACTACATCTAGAGGAGGGTGGTGTACATAACCCTGGACTACATCTAGTGGAGGGTGGTGTACAAGACCCTGGACTACATCTAGAGGAGGGTGGTGTACAAGACCCTGGACTACACCTAGAGGAGGGTGGTGTACAAGACCCTGGACTACACCTAGAGGAGGGTGGTGTACAAGACCATAGACTACACCTAGAGGAGGGTGGTGTACAAGACCCTGGACTACACTAAGATGAGGGTGGTGTATATAACCCTGGACTACATCTAGAGGAGGGTGGTGTACAAGACCCTGGACTACATCTAGAGGAGGGTGGTGTACAAAACCCTGGACTACACCTAGAGGAGGGTGGTGTACAAAACCCTGGACTAGACCTAGAGGAGGGTGGTGTACACAACCCTGGACTACATCTAGAGGAGGGTGGTGTACAAGACCATAGACTACATCTAGTGGAGGGTGGTGTACAAGACCCTGGACTACACCTAGAGGAGGGTGGTGTACAAGACCATAGACTACACCTAGAGGAGGGTGGTGTACAAGACCCTGGACTACATCTAGAGGAGGGTGGTGTACAAGACCCTGGACTACATCTAGAGGAGGGTGGTGTACAAAACCCTGGACTACATCTAGAGGAGGGTGGTGTACATAACCCTGGACTACATCTAGTAGAGGGTGGTGTACAAGACCCTGGACTACACCTAGAGGAGGGTGGTGTACAAGACCCTGGACTACATCTAGAGGAGGGTGGTGTACAAGACCCTGGACTACACCTAGAGGAGGGTGGTGTACAAGACCCTGGACTACACCTAGAGGAGGGTGGTGTACAAGACCATAGACTACACCTAGAGGAGGGTGGTGTACAAGACCCTGGACTACACTAAGATGAGGGTGGTGTATATAACCCTGGACTACATCTAGAGGAGGGTGGTGTACAAGACCCTGGACTACATCTAGAGGAGGGTGGTGTACAAAACCCTGGACTACACCTAGAGGAGGGTGGTGTACAAAACCCTGGACTACACCTAGAGAAGGGTGGTGTACAAGACCATAGACTACTTCTAGTGGAGGGTGGTGTACAAGACCCTGGACTACACCTAGAGGAGGGTGGTGTACAAGACCCTGGACTACACCTAGAGGAGGGTGGTGTACAAGACCATAGACTACACCTAGAGGAGGGTGGTGTACAAGACCCTGGACTACACTAAGATGAGGGTGGTGTATATAACCCTGGACTACATCTAGAGGAGGGTGGTGTACAAGACCCTGGACTACATCTAGAGGAGGGTGGTGTACAAAACCCTGGACTACACCTAGAGGAGGGTGGTGTACAAAACCCTGGACTACATCTAGTGGAGGGTGGTGTACAAGACCCTGGACTACATCTAGAGGAGGGTGGTGTACAAGACCCTGGACTACATCTAGAGGAGGGTGGTGTACAAGACCATAGACTACACCTAGAGGAGGGTGGTGTACAAGACCCTGGACTACACTAAGATGAGGGTGGTGTATATAACCCTGGACTACATCTAGAGGAGGGTGGTGT
>NC_135223.1:8554019-8559019 GCF_052324685.1 Brachyhypopomus gauderio
TTAACTCTAGGGCAGATGTGTGTAGTCCAGGTGTGAGTGTGGCTCTAGGGCAGGTGTGTGTAGTACAGGTGTGAGTGTGGCTCTAGGGCAGGTGTGTGTAGTACAGGTGTGAGTGTGGCTCTAGGGCAGGTGTGTGTAGTACAGGTGTGAGTGTGGCTGTAAGGAACATGTGTGTAGTACAGTTATGAGTTTGACTCTAGGGCAGGTGTGTGTAGTCCAGGTATGAGTTTGACTCTAGGGCAGGTGTGTGTAGTACAGGTATGAGTGTGGCTGTAAGGAACATGTGTGTAGTACAGGTATGAGTTTGACTCTAGGGCAGGTGTGTGTAGTCCAGGTGTGAGTGTGGCTCTAGGGCAGGTGTGTGTAGTACAGGTATGAGTGTGGCTGTAAGGAACATGTGTGTAGTACAGGTGTGAGTTTGACTCTAGGGCAGGTGTGTGTAGTACAGGTGTGAGTGTGGCTGTAAGGAACATGTGTGTAGTCCAGGTGTGAGTTTGACTCTAGGGCAGGTGTGTGTAGTCCAGGTGTGAGTTTGACTCTAGGGCAGGTGTGTGTAGTCCAGGTGTATGATGTCACCTCTCTGAGGGATTTCTGTCGTCTGCTTCTGCTCTCCCTGCTTTTCTTGGCTTTCTTTTTCTTCTTGTTCTTGGGAGTGTCCACCTCACGCACATGCTCACTGCTAACCACATCTACACACACACACACACACACACACACACACACACACACAAGCACCCATGCACACAGGCGAGGGAAGGATACAAGGCTTTATTTATATAAATAGCATTCTGATTTTAATAATAAAAAAGCACTTGTCTTTCGAAGATGAAATGTACACAAACTGAAATGGAAAATAAAATTATAATGTCAGAGTTTATAAGAATGCCTGAAATGAACTTAATGAACACTGGTTGCTGTCACTTAAATAATTGAAAAAGAAAAGCAATTAGGCTAGTAAACCTGAGATTTTGTGACATCTGGGTTTGAACTAGATAATTAGATTTATGCTACTTTTAAAAACTGGAATCTGGAAACTGTAAAATGGATACACACGAAATGGGGCTTATAACATCTTATTACTGTTATTCAATAAGCACATAAGAAGTACAACACTACACTGACAATTTTATCACTTTCAATTCATCAATGAATTCACAAAGAAATGAAAAGCATGCGAGACTAACATGTACTACAAATTAAAACTATTTCAAAACAGAGATATCATGTTTTGTTAAAAAAAAAGATAAACATGGGCAAATTTCTGCCCTCAAACATAAAGTTTATTAACTACCACCATACTCAGTTAGTTGCCCTCAAACATTAACTTATTAACTACCTCCATACTCAGTTAGTTGACCTCAAACATTACGCTTATTAACTACCTCCATACTCAGTTAGTTGCCCTCAAACATAAAGCTTATTAACTACCACCATACTCAGTTAGTTGCCCTCAAACATTAACTTATTAACTACCTCCATACTCAGTTAGTTGCCCTCAAACATTAAGCTTATTAACTACCTCCATACTCAGTTAGTTGCCCTCAAACATAAAGCTTATTAACTACCTCGATACTCAGTTAGTTGCCCTCAAACATAAAGCTTATTAACTACCACCATACTCGGTTAGTTGCCCTCAAACATTAACTTATTAACTACCACCATACTCAGTTAGTTGACCTCAAACATTAAGCTTATTAACTACCTCCATACTCAGTTAGTTGCCCTCAAACATAAAGCTTATTAACTACCTCCATACTCAGTTAGTTGCCCTCAAACATAAAGCTTATTAACTACCTCCATACTCAGTTAGTTGCCCTCAAACATAAAGCTTATTAACTACCACCATACTCGGTTAGTTGCCCTCAAACATTAACTTATTAACTACCACCATACTCAGTTAGTTGACCTCAAACATTAAGCTTATTAACTACCTCCATACTCAGTTAGTTGCCCTCAAACATAAAGCTTATTAACTACCTCCATACTCAGTTAGTTGCCCTCAAACATAAAGCTTATTAACTACCACCATACTCGGTTAGTTGCCCTCAAACATTAACTTATTAACTACCACCATACTCAGTTAGTTGACCTCAAACATAAAGCTTATTAACTACCTCCATACTCAGTTAGTTGCCCTCAAACATAAAGCTTATTAACTACCACCATACTCAGTTAGTTGCCCTCAAACATTAAGCTTATTAACTACCTCCATACTCAGTTAGTTGCCCTCAAACATTAAGCTTATTAACTACCTCCACACTCAGTTAGTTGCCCTCAAACATTAAGCTTATTAACTACCACCATACTCAGTTAGTTGCCCTCAAACATTAACTTATTAACTACCTCCATACTCAGTTAGTTGCCCTCAAACATTAAGCTTATTAACTACCTCCATACTCAGTTAGTTGACCTCAAACATAAAGCTTATTAACTACCTCCATACTCAGTTAGTTGCCCTCAAACATAAAGCTTATTAACTACCTCCATACTCAGTTAGTTGCCCTCAAACATTAACTTATTAACTACCACCATACTCAGTTAGTTGACCTCAAACATTAAGCTTATTAACTACCTCCATACTCAGTTAGTTGCCCTCAAACATGAACTTATTAACTACCTCCATACTCAGTTAGTTGATCTCAAACATTAACTTATTAACTACCTCCATACTCAGTTAGTTGCCCTCAAACATTAAGCTTATTAACTACCTCCATACTCAGTTAGTTGCCCTCAAACATTAACTTATTAACTACCTCCATACTCAGTTAGTTGCCCTCAAACATAAAGCTTATTAACTACCTCCATACTCAGTTAGTTGACCTCAAACATTAAGCTTATTAACTACCTCCATACTCAGTTAGTTGCCCTCAAACATTAAGCTTATTAACTACCTCCATACTCAGTTGCCTCAAACATTAAGCTTATTAACTACCTCCATACTCAGTTAGTTGACCTCAAACATTAAGCTTATTAACTACCTCCATACTCAGTTAGTTGCCCTCACACATTAACTTATTGTATTAACTACCTCCATACTCAGTTAGTTGCCCTCACACATTAACTTATTAACTACCACCATACTCAGTTAGTTGCCCTCACACATTAACTTATTGTATTAACTTCCTCCATACTCAGTTGGCTGAACGTATTATCTGGCTGGTGTTTGATCAATAACCGCGTGTTCACGGTTTGTTTTTACAGTTATTACACGTTTCTTACATTAAATATATAAATATTGTGTTTTAGTGGTGAGCCACCTGCTCAGCTCGCTGTCGGTACCTGGCGGCGGCGGCTCGGTAGAACCGCGCGGACACTCACCGCGTCCCGGAGACTTGCCGTCCCGCGGGCACCCAAATCGGTCTGTGCTGTCTTCTTCACTTCCTGACATGGTGGAGTAACTGACCGGGCATCTACCGACACCTGTAATAATGACTCATATCACATAACGGCGTTTCGGCTCGGTTCGTGTTTCCGCTCGACGTGAGGCGGTTGAGGCTGACGGGGCTGCCCGGTGGAGCCCGGCATCCCTCACTACACATCCAGCACTCACACGCTCTGGTCGGCACCCGTGTAACGTTTTTAATGTCATTTCTATTTACTGCAGAGAAGCTTCGCCAGTAACTTTTCGTTCCCCGACAGAACGGGCGCTAACCAGCTAGCTGAGCTGTCAATCAATTAGCTGCCAGCTAGCAGCCGACTGGTTCCGTGAGGAAAATGGTCGCTGACGCTGGTTGATCTGGTTCAGCCCAACGACATTTTAACCTGCCGCCTCCAGAAACGCTGAAATGTTGGCACTGCAAACTATCCACGTCAAAGCGGTCACGCCGGGGTTGTGTGTGCCGTAAACACCTTTAACTTCTCATTAATATCAGATCTTCACTGTTTACACACACAACTGCGCACAAGTTCTTTTACCACCGAGAGGCTCGACCCAGTTGCACTGAAAATGGTAGCAGGCTAGCCAACTTACTTACAGGTCAGTCCAAGGTACAGATAGTTGACGCTTCACTAGGATTATTTTAGATAACAATTTATTTGTTAAATCTGGTAGATAAATAGTAACTTTCGGGAAAAGCTATTAAATGCTTTAATGCTTTGGAGACGTCGTCCACTCTTCCCCGGTTCCAATCTCCAGCGTCGTCAGTGACCAGAAGCTAACATCCTCACATACACAAAGAGATCAGGGGGTAGACATCCCATAATAATCCTGAGCACTCACCCCCCCAACACACACACACACACACACACACACACACACACACACACACACACACACACACTCAACTCAGCATAGCTACCTCGCAACGTACAGACCATAATAGTCACCCTCCCCACACACTCCCTTCCTCTGTCCCTGCCCCCATAGCAACCACGTTGCTATAGAGACAGTGCCCCCTCCCACCCTCTCTGACATCCCATAATAGTTATGCAGGCTGCTCTGACATCCCATAATAAACACAACTCCTAAAAGAGGGGGAAGAAAAACACTAGTCACATGGTCTCCAGGGAAACTCCGGGCCACTAGACAGACCATAATAGTCTAGCTGACTGTCCACCTGGCTGGTTTTGGTGCTCCCCAGCAGTGATAAAACGTTCATCCAGCCCTTCTCCTGGTGGCAAAGCTGCAGTCCTCCAACCCCAGGCAGACCACCACACTGTAACGGGGTCTTGGTACCACCGTGCAACTTCAGGACATGGGAGACGTTTCCTGCCATACAGCAGAGTGCTGAGTGTGAGAGCTGAGTGTCTTACAGCCTTACAGTAGTGATGGACACACGTGGACTCCTTTATTCGACGGTGGCCTTTCTACTATACACTGCATAGCAGGATGTTACCTGAACCCTACACTGGTACAGGGATAAAAAGATATATTTCCAAAAGAGCAAAATATCTACTTACTGCTTTGAGGTGAGACCATAAGAACAGTGTAAACAATGTATAGAACTTTTTCCTGAGTCTTCTGTGAACTGGTTCATCCTCTTGCGTGAGGAATATGAGGA
>NC_135223.1:8561519-8694019 GCF_052324685.1 Brachyhypopomus gauderio
AAACAGGCTTTACTTATCTGCTTGATATTTAAACTGAAAATAAAAACATCTATTTAAAAATATATATTTTACTAAGACACACTTCCCCAATACTGTTAACTTAAGAATGATCCATCAAAATCTGATGTACTATACTGAGACATGTTTTTTATCAACAATAAACAATAAAACAAACAATAAAAAGGCCACAGAACCACGTCTGGTTCACTGAGCCCTGGATCAAGACTTTTGCAGTAGCCATACTAGGGTTAGGGTTATGATTAAAAGTAAAGGTGCACAGGATCAGTAATCTTGTAAAAAAGCTTGAGGAAAGGAAGCCATTGAGTTATGGGGTCTCGGGAGTGGAGATGTATAACGGTCCAAAACTTCAGTGTGTAAGCACTGACTATGAGGACCTATCAGTTAAACATAGGTTAGGGTTAGGTAGGGGTCGGGATGAAGATCAGGATTACAATGGGATTAGGGTGAGGATTGGGCTTGGGTTAGGGTAGGGGTCTGTATGGGGATTAAGGTTAGGGTTGAGGTTGGGGTAGGGTTAAGGTTAGGTTAGGGTTGGATAAGGGTTTGGGTTGGGGTTAGGGTTAACATTGAGGTAAGGTGGAAGTTAGGATAGGTGTTAGGATAGGGGTTAGGGTTGGGGTGAGGTTAGGGTTAGGATGGGGGTAGGAGTAGGGGTTAAGGTTAGGGTCAAGGTCGGGTTAGGGTAGGGGTTAGCGTTAGGCTTAAGGTTGGGTTAAAGTTCGGGTGAGGTAGTGGTTGGGGTTAGGGTAGGAGTTAGCATTAAAGTTGAGGTTAAGGTCAGGGTTGGGGATCAGGGTGGGGTGGGGTTGGGGTTTGGGTTGAGGTTTGGATTAGGATAGAGGGGTTGGGTTGGGGATTGAATACTCTTATTCCAGAGGCTGGCTAAACAACTGGATAAGAATCAAAGTCAAAGTCAAATTTATTTATTTAGTGTTTTTTACAACACAGCTTTACAATCGTATGGGTCCAAATCCCTAATGAGCAAGCCAAAGGCGACAGTGGTAAGGAAAAACTCCCTATGATGGTGGAGATTAGGAAGAAACCTCAGGAGGACCAAGATTCAAAAGGGAACCCATCCTCCATGGGGCGGCCCGTTAGCACAAGTCCGTATTCGTGGACAAAAGATGGTTCTACAGTTATAGTTCTTGTTCCCCGGTCAAGTAGTCACAGTCCCTTTGGTGCAGATGGTGAGCCTCAGGTAGGAGCTAGCATCAGCACGTCCTCTTGTGGCAATGGCACATCCAACCCCGGCATCAGTATATCCACCGGCAAGCCAGACCATCTCCCAGGTGCTTGTAGGTGCTTGAATGCAATCGTCTTGGGCAGAAGCATGCAAAAAGATACACAATACAGACTGAGTGGACACCACCATTGATTTAATTGACCAATTTAAACCACCACTGATTTAAACATACATAGCTCACGTGCCAGTGATTAGCATGTGGCTCCGGCAGGCTAATCTATAGCAGCATAACTAAAGGGAGGGGTTCAGAGGTGATCACAGTCATGAGGGCTCACTGAGACATTGCTTTCCAGTCAAGTCATTGTCACAACTAGAGTGATGCCATGACACAGCTGGGTGACAGCATCAACATCTCAGATTACCAGAAATCTCAATGTCTGGGGGCCCCTGAGCCCCACACCTTACAAAGGGAATATTAACCGAAGGCTCGATTAAATAGGTGAGTCTTAAGTCTAGATTTAAAGATTGGAACTGTGTCAAAATCATGGATTGGAGCTGGAAGGCTATTCCATAATTGTCTCCGGCTGTAGTCTTACAAAATTTTGTATCTAGGAGTATATCCAGCATTTTGGGAGCTCAAAGGGCGAGATGAGTTGTAGTAAGCAATGAGTTCACTCAGATATTGTGGGGCAAGACCATTTAACGCCTTATAGGTTAACAGAAGAATTTTAAATTCAATTCGATATTTAATATTTCATATTTAAAGCCAGTGTAAGGCCGCGAGAGTGGGACTAATATTCAGTGCTGTGATGGGGTCTAAATCCAGACTGAAATAACTCTTAAGACATGTTCTGTCTGTAAGAAGGAAGAGAGTTGTGAAGAAACTACTTTCTCTAAAATGTTGGACAGTTCCTGGGGATTAAGACCAGGTTTTTTAATTAGCGGCTTGATGACTGCTAGTTTAAATGAACTGGGAATGTAGCCCAGGCTCAGAGAATAGTTCATTATAGTAAGTAAAGGTTCTACATTGCTATGCAGTAATTCTTTAAGTAGATGGGTTGGTACAGCAACTAGTATGCATGTGGAGGGTTTAGCACAGGGGTGGCCAACCCGCGGCTCGCGAGCCGCATGCGGCTCTTTGCCTGGTTTCGTGCGGCTCTCCAGCCGGTCCACGGGCTCACCTGCACTAACGGGGCGACACACTGCTACATTTTCGTGGTGCGCGGTTTGTTTACAAGCCTAGCGAGCCGCTAATACTTTTAAAATCGCCGTAGTGGAAAACACGCATTTGACTGTCTTCACAGCTAATCATTTAAACCCCCCCCCCCCCCCCCAGGTGCATTGACAGGTTGACAGGCTTTGAGATAGCACTACTAATTTTTTCCCTAATTTTATCAATCTTGTCATTAAAGAATTTCATAAAATTGTTACTGCTATACTCTAGTGGGATTAGTGAATTGATTTGTTCATGGCTCCTCATTAGGCTAGAAACTGTTTTAAAACAGTCCTGAATTGTTTTTATGTTTTTCTAGGGTTAGGGTTAGGATGGTATGAGGATTTTGCCGTATGGAGGGCATGCTTATATTCACTAAGGCTGTTTTTTCATGATAGCCTATACACTTCTAACTGAATTTCGCCATTTATGCTCCAATAAGGATAAGACCCTGAACCATACACCCAGAGATCCCAGGTTCTGACTGACAACCCCACACACACATACCACACAACATAACCAAATACCAAAAAACTATTTTTCCCAAAAACCCCCCAAAAATAATAACTTTTGTGACCATCAAACTGCCATGGACAGAAGCTCCCACCAATCCACTACCCTCTCCCAGCGTCTGCTTACATGTCTATATTATTTATGAGGGGTGGGGGTGCGTGTGTGGGGTGTGGAGTTGTTTTCGATGTCTCACGCATTTGGCCCTACTTTAATGTTAAACCCATGGCTGCCAATGTGTCCAGCATCATAATCCAATATTTTTCTCTTCGCTGTCTCTGGAGTATCGTCCAGCTAAGATTGGCCTCCAGCACCGTGATCTGTAAACACGTCTCACCAACCGCTACAAAATGTGTAGTTAATGGGAAGGGTAATGTACCTTATATAAATGTTGTACAAGTCTAATTTTAATCATATGCCCGGGCCCGGATCACAGACCCTAGTGTGAGTACGCCCTAATATTACCCTAACTCTAAATAACCCTAACCCTACACAGCAAAAACTGGAGTGTTACATTTTGAGGGTTAAACATTTCAGAGTTGATTTTCACTCCCAAAGAGTAATTTTAACATTGTTAGATTTAAATGTTGTTCGGTGTTGGAGTTATCTGACAGTGTTGATCAAATCAGTGTTAATCCATCTAAATAACTCCCGCAAAGACGTCATTAAACTCCGCCCACTCATTTCACCTCGGCTGGAGAATGTCGGCGCCATTTTCCTCTTGTAGAAAGATGTACACGGTGAGTGTTATTTATTCAGTCTTATTGAAAGGTTTAATTTGATTATGTGAAGTGCATTATGTACAATAAAACACCCTCGGATGTTATATACATACAAAACCTTGATGCCAGGGACCGAATAACAAACGTGTTGAGGTGATTAGCACAGTTATTGCTAGCATACCTAACCTAGCTAAGTTAGCAAACTGATAGCGATAGCTAGCTAGCTAGCGCGCCATAATTTGACAGTGAGGATTAAAATAAATGGTGGACCGTTAACGCTGATTACGGCCCACCACTAATTAAAATAAATGCATAATTATATCAAAACAACACTTGTCTTTACACTAAGACCAACGTGTGTTTTTATACGCTAGGGTCTTTCAGTTTTAAAAGGTGTAGCATTTATTGGCGCCAGAATGGAACAGCACCGCAGTTTATTGTGGAACAGGGAAAAACAATTGGTGAACGTCAATTTCTGAATTTTTTTACCAACATTAAAAGGATAGTAATGTGATTTTGATAGCCTAAACTACTGTATCAAGGTGTATGTATTATTAAGTAAGCTTATGTGTGCGTCTCACAATTAATATGTGTGTGTGTGTGTGTGTGTGTGTGTGTGTGTGTGTGTGTGTGTGTGTGTGTGTGTGTGTGTGTGTGTGTGTTTATTTTAGGTGCAGGTGTTTCTCCCCAGAGATTTAAAGCAGTATTTCTGGACCTTTAGGGATCTTTTAGGTAGAAGCCCCTTGATGTTGTGGGGTGAGCGTGTCTTGAAGAGTCCCCATGAGAGGTGAGGGCTCCCCTGATGTTCAGGGACTAGTTGTGTTGACTAGTATGTACCAGTTCACTTTTGGTTATTGTATCCTTTATTTAGATTATGTCACGGGTTTTGCATTGGTTCACTTTATTCATTAAATCTTTCATTTTCAATGAGACTGGTGTGATCGTGTCTTTCTTTTACTTGCGCACCATTACTGGTCACATCTGAACTTAATTTCTACAATGGTTTTAATATTCAAAGTTCATATAGTGTTAGAGATGAAAGTTTGTACATTGTACCTTCTTTCACAATGTTGTAGTTCAACTTTGAAGGACCTCAACTGAATGGGAATATATTCTAATTTTAACATTTTAATAGTGTTAATAACTAAATATTTAGGGAGTGAAATTAACTACTGAAATAGTAAAAAATAAATAATTAACTCAAAGAAAGTGTTACTTTAACTCTGTTTTGAGAGTTAACAAAGTAACTCACACCAAGTGTTAAATGTTTTAACTATTTTGAAAGTGTTAATTTAACTCTGCAGAGTGTGGAGCTATATAAACCCTCAGAAAGTGTTAAAATTAACTCTGTGGGAGTCAATTCAACACTGGTCTTTTTGCTGTGTAGTACTAACCCTAGCTCCTTTCCGGTTCACTTCAAGGAAGTGATATCAATATTATTTCAGGCCCTTAGACCCCGGGGATACTCTAAATGGTTCCTCCGATCTGTAAAATGACACACTTGCCGTCAAATTCTTGAAGGTGCACCGGCCCAGGTACCCCAAGACCGTTCTACCGTTCATTACCACCTATAATAACTCATCCTCTCATTACCACCTATAATAACTCATCCTCTCATTGCCACCTATAATAACTCATCCTCTCATTACCACTTTTACTAACTCATCTTCTCATTACCACCTATAATAACTCATCCTCTCATTACCACCTTTACTAACTCATCCTCTCATTACCACCTTTAATAACTCATCCTTTCATTACCACCTATAATAACTCATCCTCTCATTACCACCTTTAATAACTCATCCTTTCATTACCACCTATAATAACTCATCCTCTCATTACCACCTTTACTAACTCATCCTCTCATTACCACCTATAATAACTCATCCTCTCATTACCACCTTTACTAACTCATCCTCTCATTACCACCTATAATAACTCATCCTCTCATTACCACCTTTACTAACTCATCCTTTCATTACCACCTATAATAACTCATCCTCTCATTACCACCTTTACTAACTCATCCTCTCATTACCACCTATAATAACTCATCCTCTCATTACCACCTTTACTAACTCATCCTCTCATTACCACCTATAATAACTCATCCTCTCATTACCACCTTTACTAACTCATCCTCTCATTACCACCTTTAATAACTCATCCTTTCATTACCACCTATAATAACTCATCCTCTCATTACCACCTTTACTAACTCATCCTCTCATTACCACCTATAATAACTCATCCTCTCATTACCACCTTTACTAACTCATCCTTTCATTACCACCTATAATAACTCATCCTCTCATTACCACCTTTAATAACTCATCCTTTCATTACCACCTATAATAACTCATCCTCTCATTACCACCTTTACTAACTCATCCTCTCATTACCACCTATACTAACTCATCCTCTCATTACCACCTTTACTAACTCATCCTCTCATTACCACCTTTAATAACTCATCCTTTCATTACCACCTATAATAACTCATCCTCTCATTACCACCTTTACTAACTCATCCTCTCATTACCACCTATAATAACTCATCCTCTCATTACCACCTTTACTAACTCATCCTCTCATTACCACCTATAATAACTCATCCTCTCATTACCACCTTTAATAACTCATCCTTTCATTACCACCTATAATAACTCATCCTCTCTCTTCTGGGCGGAGTGAATGAGAGAAGGGGCGGAGTGAATGAGAGAAGGGGCGGAGTGAATGGAGAAGGGGCGGAGTGAATGGCGAAGGGGTGGAGTGAATGGGGAAGGGGCGGAGTGAATGAGAGAAGGGGCGGAGTGAATGGAGAAGGGGCGGAGTGAATGGAGAAGGGGTGGAGTGAATGAGAGAAGGGGCGGAGTGAATGAGAGAAGGGGCGGAGTGAATGGAGAAGGGGCGGAGTGAATGGAGAAGGGGCGGAGTGAATGGAGAAGGGGCGGAGTGAATGAGAGAAGGGGCGGAGTGAATGGAGAAGGGGCGGAGTGAATGGAGAAGGGGTGGAGTGAATGGGGAAGGGGCGGAGTGAATGGAGAAGGGGCGAGTGAATGAGAGAAGGGGCGGAGTGAATGGAGAAGGGGTGGAGTGAATGAGAGAAGGGGCGGAGTGAATGAGAGAAGGGGCGGAGTGAATGGGAGAAGGGGAGGAGTGAATGGAGAAGGGGCGGATTGAATGGGAGAAGGGGTGGAGTGAATGAGAGAAGGGGCGGAGTGAATGGGAGAAGGGGTGGAGTGAATGAGAGAAGGGGCGGAGTGAATGGGAGAAGGGGCGGAGTGAATGGGAGAAGGGGTGGAGTGAATGAGAGAAGGGGCGGAGTGAATGGGAGAAGGGGCGGAGTGAATGGAGAATGGGGTGGAGAGTGAAGGTACACTGTAGAAAGCATCAGGCATTATGATTTAAATAGAAGGACAAACCAATCTTGAGTATTCCACACATATTACCCTGCACAGCAAAACAAACTGCTCAGGGTATTCCACACAGAACAGTAGTTCTAGGGCAAGAAACACCTTAGCACCTTATATTTGTATTTATATTATTTATTTGCATTTGCATGTTCACTGTTACTGATTTGATTTAATCTGTGGTAGACAAAACAAAAAATGTTCTCTGTAACTAGCAAAACAGTTGTGTTGATTTAAACAATAAACGAAACTAAAATGTACCTCAAAGGCCCCCAGAGATGAAGATCGAATCACATGTCAATCACAATAAGAAGTTAAAACTTAGGTTAGGGTTATGAAGGTGATGAACGTTTAGCGAAAAAGCTGAGAGCACCTCTCAAAATACACTAAATGTTTGTAGATGCCCTATATCAAAGCTATTATCTCTGTTTTCAGGAGTTTTATACAAACTCCCTCTCCCCCCCCCCCCCTCTCTCTCTCTCTCTCTCTCTCTCTCTCTGAATGTTTGGTGGCTTTCCCTAATTACAAATAAACAGTGTGAAACTTTGTCTCTAAAGAACACAAAGAGAAAACCCCGTAGAAGAGGCTGAGTTCCCCATGTGAAGAGTTGTGTCGGTGTTGTCAGCGCGGGGCTCGCACGCCACAGCCTTCCTCCGCTCCCCCAATCAGAGGTGATTTATTTGCCTCCAGTTCCAATATTTGTCAGCCCAGTGGTTCCCCTCTTGTCTAAATGTCATCCCTTCTTTTAAGACAATGTGAAGGACTAGAGAACGAGGGAGTGGGGGAGGGAAGGGGAGGGGATCCCTCGTAAAAACAGCAACAAAGTTTGGGAAAATTAAACATTAGGTAGGATGCCTTCATGCAGGCAGGTTTGGGGGTAGGACTCTGGGGTTGTAGGATTTTGGGGCTGTGTGGCTATAGGGCTGTAGTGTATGTCTGTATGGCTGTGTGGCTATAGGGCTGTAGTGTATGGCTGTAGTGTATGGCTGTGTGGCTATAGGGCTATAGTGTATGGCTGTGGGGCTATAGGGCTGTAGTGTATGGCTGTGGGGCTATAGGGCTGTAGTGTATCGCTGTGGGGCTATAGGGCTGTAGTGTATGGCTGTGGGGCTATAGGGCTGTAGTGTATGGCTGTGGGGCTATAGGGCTGTAGTGTATGGCTGTGTGGCTATAGGGCTGTAGTGTATGGCTGTGGGGCTATAGGGCTGTAGTGTATGGCTGTGTGGCTAGAGGGCTGTAGTGTATGGCTGTGGGGCTATAGGGCTGTAGTGTATGGCTGTGGGGCTATAGGGCTGTAGTGTATGGATGTGGGACTATGAGCCTGTACAATACGGCTGTGGGACTGTATGATACAGCAGTGGGACTATAGAGCTGTATGATATAGCTGTGGAACTGTGGGGCTGTGGGATTTTGGGATTATGGGGCTGTGGGGCTGTGGGATTATGGGGCTGTGGGGCTGTGGGATTATGGGGCTGTGGGATTATGGGGCTGTGGGGCTGTGGGATTATGGGACAAGATTGTTCTGTATCTTTCAGGTAATTTATCATGGTGTCCGGTATTTCTTTCTCACATTCTGCTTTCCCACAAAACCATTTTGTAAGACCTGCAAGATTTAAGGGGGGTAACATTTAAGGGGGGTAACATTTAAGGGGGGTAACATTTAAGGGGGGTAACATTTAAGGGGGTAACATTTAAGGGGGGTAACATTTAAGGGGGGTAACATTTAAGGGGGTAACATTTCTGATGCAAGCCTCACTGTCACTGGGTAAGACATATCTACGTCATACACTTTCACAGAGGAACCCCCCTCACACACACACACACACACACACACACACACACACACACACACACACACACACACACACACACACACACACACACTTGCTGTCCTATGAGCAGAAGAGAGCACTTGTTTCTTTGAGGTGAGGTCACAGTGTTCTCTGCTAACAGTAATAATGAGGGCAAACCCATCCCTCTCTGTCACTAATGTAGTTCAGTCTGACCCAGTGCCTCTTCTCCGTCCCCATCCCTCTCTCTCTCCATCCCCATCCCTCTCTCTCTCTGTCCATGCTTCCTTTATAACTGCCCTCATACCATCTCCACCTCCAGTCATCCTGCCTGATTCAGACTGAAACCAACACTTAATGTATGTCTGCTTCTTCTGCATAAGAACACACCTGAACTTCATCACCACTGGCTAGAGTCTACTGTCCTAACGCTTGGGAAGTCTACAAAACATAGTAGGCAACTGGGAAATAAATAGAACTGGTATACGATAAAGATACTTTCATAAAAGGATAAGAAGAAATATCCATTATCTAGTTAAAATTGCTGGGTTTGGAGTCACATGATTCACAATCTGCTGGACTGACTTTAAAACATCGATCTGCTGGATTTACTGAGCGGTCAAGACAGATCTTCATTCTGAGAGCAGAAGGTTCTTTCTTCACTGGTAAGACTGTCCTCACATCTGTATGTTCTACAGAAAATCACAGATAACTTGAAATTAGTAAATTAACCTCTTCTAGTTCTCATGGTGGACATCACACACGGAATACTAAATGCTGGAGTGTTTAGAAGATGCAGTTTGATGATAGGATACAATGAGTTGTAGTTTTGAAGTGTCTGCTAAAAACATCAAAGTCAAAGACTCAAATTACTCTTACTAGAGAGGAGGGGAGAGGAGTTTAAAATATTGATCATTTGTGTTTTGAAGAACACGTTCAACTCACAGATGATGATTCTTTTTACCAGATATGAGGGGACAATCCCCAACACTGGGACTGGGACAATCCCCAAGACAGTGAGACAGAAAGACAAGCAGCTTTACACCTTCAGCGTGTTCATCCCTCAGCACAAGACCACTTTACAGACGAGGGACAGACAGTCTGATGCCCACTGTCTCCTCTGTGAATCACACGGGACGACTCCTCCTGCTGTTGCTATGGGCAACCCACCTTTCCATGGCGACCAACTGGCTGTAAGTTAGCGTGTCTAAACATGTTTGTTTTGACTGTGACATCCTTCTCTCTCCCACATGCCCTCTGTACCTCTCTCTCTACCTCTCCACCTCTCTCTCTTGCTCATCCATTCCTCCACTCTTCTTTCACTCTATCACTGCCTTCATGCCTTCCCCAAATATGTTTCTTCACACCGTCCCTTTATTCTCTCTCTCCCTTTCTCCTCCTCTCTCTCTCTTTTCACCACCTCTCTCCCACAGTTCTCTGGTGCGGCTGCCACGGTCTCGCCCAGTGTCAGGTGTTGGGTCGTGTGGCCGTCTGAGGGGTCTCTCTGTGGGGCAGGTGGGGGTATGTCGGGCGCGGGGAGAGGTTATGGAATCTGTACGGAAAGCTGCAGAGATGGTCATGGAAGAGGTACACTTATCCAACACATCTACACACCTTTCTTTCTAAGTTTCTGTCTGATGTTTTCTGTTATGACTGTTATGACACACTTTAGTTTCAACCAGCAAAAGTCACTTTTACCAATAAACACGTGATCATTTAAAAATGATATCTAAATAATCAAATGATCAGATTCATAATCAAAACAGCTGAAAACAAGAGTATCGTCCTCTCTGGACACTCTTACACACACACCCCAACTGTCTATAAAACAAGCAAATGTGTCTGAATAATGACACGTGTTTACATGACAGGAACCTTTCTCAAGCACTCTGTCTGTCTTTCTACCTGTCTGTCTCTGTCTGTCCATCTCTCTGCCTGTCTGTCTCTCTGCAGTGCCAACACCAGTTTCGGAACCGTCGCTGGAACTGTTCTATGACACCACGTGGCATTAACGTGTTTGGTCGGGTCATGAATCAAGGTCAGAACATGTCGGATCTCAGAGGCCTTGTGCCACACCTCCATATCACAATTTAACTTAATCATTCGCCTGTTGTTCTAAACCACAGTGTGAGTTCTGTAAGAGGTTTTCTGCCCATTCTTACTATGATTCACTGCTTGTGTATGTTGGTGTCTGTTGTGTGTATGTTTGTGGTTTTATTTTTGGCTATGTATGTGTGTGTGTGTGTGTGTGTGTGTGTGTGTGTGTATGTGTGTGTGTGTGCGTGCGTGCGTGATTGTGTGTGTGTGTGTGTGTGTGTGTGTGTGTGTGTGTGTGTGTGCGTGCGTGCGTGTGTGTGTATGTGTGTGTGTGTGTGTGTGTGTGTGTGTGTGTGTGTGTGTGTGTGTGTGTGTGTGTGTGTGTGTGTTTGTCTTCTTTGCAGGTACACGAGAGGCTGCATTTGTGCATGCTCTGTCCTCTGCTGCAGTAGCTGTTGCCGTGACGAGGGGTTGTAGCAGGGGGGAGCTAGAGAGGTGTGGCTGTGACCGAAAAGTGAGAGGAGTGAGTCCAGAAGGTGAGTCTCACACTCTCTCTCATAGCCCCTCCCACCCTCACACTCTCTGATAACCCCTCCCACCCTCACAGACTCTCTCATAGCCCCTCCCACCCTCACAGATTCTCTCATAGCCCCTCCTACCCTCACAGACTCTCTCATAACCCCTCCCACCCTCACAGACTCTCTCATAGCCCCTCCTACCCTCACAGACTCTCTCATAGCCCCTCCCACCCTCACAAACTCCGCCCTCCCCCTGTCCCCAGGGTTCCAGTGGTCGGGCTGTTCCGATAACCTCTCGTATGGTGTGGCGTTCTCACAGGCGTTTGTGGATGAGCCAGAACGTGCAAAGGGCACATCGTCAGGGCGACCACTAATGAACGTCCACAATAACGAGGCAGGACGAAAGGTGAGTGTAAAAGTGAGGAAGATGAGTGTAAAGGTGAGGAAGATGAGTGTAAAAGTGAGGAAGATGAGTGTAAAGGTGAGGAAGATGAGTGTAAAAGTGAGGAAGATGAGTGTAAAGGTGAGGAAGATGAGTGTGAAGGTGAGGAAGATGAGTGTAAAGGTGAGGAAGATGAGTGTGAAGGTGAGGAAGATGAGTGTAAAGCTTTGTCTGCATCATCATGCCTCTACTGTTCACTTTAGTTCTGCTCTCCCTCCTCCCTCTCTCCCTCTCTCCCTCCTCCCTCTCTCCCTCTCTCCCTCTCTCCCTCTCTCCCTCTCTCCCCCCAGGCTATTCTGCACAACATGCAGGTGGAGTGTAAGTGTCATGGTGTTTCAGGCTCTTGTGAGCTCAGGACTTGTTGGAAGGTGATGCCTGCGTTCCGCCGGGTCGGTGTGGTGCTGAAGGAGCGTTTTGATGGTGCCACAGAGGTGCAGTACAGACATTACAGACAGTAGAGTACAGACACTACAGACAGTAGAGTTCAGACTCTACAGAGAGTAGAGTAACGACACTACAGACAGTAGAGTACAGACTCTACAGACAGTAGAGTATAGACACAACAGACAGTAGAGTAACAACACTACAGACAGTAGAGTAACAACACTACTACAGACAGTAGAGTACAGACACTACAGACAGTAGAGTAACGACACTACAGACAGTAGAGTATAGACACTACAGACAGTAGAGTAACGCTCTCACTACTTCACTAAGACACATCACGCTGTTACTACTGCACTAAGACACATCACGCTGTTACTACTTCACTAAGACACATCACCCTGTTACTACTTCACTAAGACACATCACGCTGTTACTACTGCACTAAGACACATCACCCTGTTACTACTGCACTAAGACACATCACCCTGTTACTACTTCACTAAGACACATCACGCTGTTACTACTGCACTAAGACACATCACCCTGTTACTACTTCACTAAGACACATCACGCTGTTACTACTTCACTAAGACACATCACCCTGTTACTACTGCACTAAGACACATCACGCTGTTACTACTTCACTAAGACACATCACCCTGTTACTACTTCACTAAGACACATCACGCTGTTACTACTTCACTAAGACACATCACCCTGTTACTACTTCACTAAGACACATCACCCTGTTACTACTGCACTAAGACACATCACGCTGTTACTACTTCACTAAGACACATCACGCTGGTACTACTTCACTAAGACAAATCACGCTGTTACTACTTCACTAAGACACATCACCCTGTTACTACTGCACTAAGACACATCACGCTGTTACTACTTCACTAAGACACATCACGCTGTTACTACTGCACTAAGACACATCACACTGTTACTACGTCACTAAGACACATCGCCCTGTTACTACTGCACTAAGACACATCGCCCTGTTACTACTGCACTAAGACACATCACACTGTTACTACTTCACTAGGACACATCACACTGTTACTATGTCACTAAGACACATCACGCTGTTACTACTGCACTAAGACACATCACGCTGTTACTACTGCACTAAGACACATCGCCCTGTTACTACTGCACTAAGACACATCACGCTGTTACTACTGCACTAAGACACATCACACTGTTACTACTTAACTAAGACACATCACGCTGTTACTACTGCACTAAGACACATCACGCTGTTACTACTTAAATAAGACACATCACACTGTTACTACTTCACTAAGACACATCACCCTGTTACTACTTCACTAAGACACATCACGCTGTTACTACTGCACTAAGACACATCACGCTGTTACTACTTCACTAAGACACATCACCCTGTTACTACTGCACTAAGACACATCGCCCTGTTACTACTGCACTAAGACACATCACGCTGTTACTACTTCACTAAGACACATCACGCTGTTACTACTGCACTAAGACACATCACGCTGTTACTACTTAACTAAGACACATCACACTGTTACTACTTCACTAAGACACATCACCCTGTTACTACTTCACTAAGACACATCACGCTGTTACTACTTCACTAAGACACATCACGCTGTTACTACTTCACTAAGACACATCACGCTGTTACTACTGCACTAAGACACATCACGCTGTGCTCAGTGTGGTACTGCTGGAGAGCATGGTGAGGTCAGAGGTGGTCTGTCTGTTTTCAGGTGCGTCTCACGCGGGTCGGTTCTCGTACTGCTCTGCTGCCGAAGGACCCCCAGGTGAAGCCCCCGTCAGCCCGTGACCTGCTTTACCTGGCCCCCTCCCCTGACTTCTGCAAAGTAGATCCTGAAAATGGCATTCCGGGGACAGCCGGACGCCGCTGCAATGGTGAGTTTGCTGAACACAACCACACACACACTCACACACATAATCACATACACATTTATACACAACCACACACACACACACTCACACACATAATCACATACACATATATACACAACCACACGCACACACTCACACACATAATCACATACACATATATACACAACCACACACATTCACACACATAATCACATACACATATATACACAACCACACACACACACTCACACACACAATCTCATACACATATATACACAACCACACACACACACTCACACACATAATCTCATACACATATATACACAACCACACACACACTCACACACAATCACATACACATATATACACAACCACACACACACTCACACACACAATCACATACACATATATACACAACCACACAAACACAATCACATACACATATATACACAACCACACACACACATAATCACATACACATATATACACAACCACACACACATATAATCATATACACATATATACACAACCACACACACACTCACACACATAATCACATACATACACAACCACGCACACACTCACACACATAATCACATACACATATACACAACCACACACACACACAATCACATACACATATATACACAACCACACACACACTCACACACATAATCACATACACATATATACACAACCACACACACACTCACACACAATCACATACACATATATACACAACCACGCACACACACACTCACACACATAATCACATACACATATATATACAATCACACACACACTCACACACATAATCACATACACATATATACACAACCACACACACACATAATCACATACACATATATACACAACCACACACACACAATCACATACACATATATACACAACCACACACACATATAATCACATACACATATATACACAACCACACACACACTCACACACATAATCACATACATACACAACCACGCACACACTCACACACATAATCACATACACATATACACAACCACACACACACACACTCACACACAATCACATACACATATATATACACAACCACACACACACTCACACACATAATCACATACACATATATACACAACAACACACACACTCACACACAATCACATACACATATATACACAACCACACACACACACTCACACACATAATCACACACATATATACACAACCACACACACACACTCACACACATAATCACATACACATATATACACAACCACACACACACACACATAATCTCTTACACATATATACACAACCACACACACACACTCACACACAATCACATACACATATATACACAACCACACACACACTCACACATAATCTCTTACACATATATACACAACCACACACACACTCACACACATAATCTCATACACATATATACACAACCACACACACACTCACACACATAATCTCATACACATATATACACAACCACACACACTCACACACATAATCACATACACATATATACACAACCACACACACACACTCACACACATAATCACATACACATATATACACAACCACACACACACTCACACACAATCTCATACACATATATACACAACCACACACACACACTCACACACATAATCACATACACATATATACACAACAACACACACTCACACACATAATCACATACACATATATACACAACCACACACACACACTCACACACATAATCACATACACATATATGCACAACCACACACACACACTCACACACATAATCACATACACATATATACACAGTCACACACAGTAAAAATATTGTGACAGTACTTTGTGCTGTTCTGTCTCCTGCCGGGCAGGAACGTCACGTCTGGCGCCGGACGGCTGTGAGCTGGTGTGTTGTGGAGCAGGTTTCCGTGCTGGTCGGGCTGAAGTGATCCAGCGCTGCTCCTGCAAGTTCTCCTGGTGCTGCTCAGTCCGGTGTCAGCAGTGTAAAAACACTGTGCTCATTCATACCTGTCGAGAGTGATTCATACACACACACACACACACATACACACACACACACACACCCACACCTACGCGCACACACACACACAAACACACATCCAAGCACACAAACACACACTGACACGCTCTCACCCAGATGTCTGTCAGTCAGTTGCTTGCACACACATACACACACACACATACACACAAACACACACACACACACACCCACACCTACGCGCACACACACACACACAAACACACATCCACGCACACAAACACACACTGACACGCTCTCACCCAGATGTCCGTTATACAGCTTCCTTCTTCCGTTGGGGTTCAGGTGTGAAACTCAGCATTGTCATGTGTGGTCAATGTATTCCCTCAGAGTCAGCAATGTTCATGTTGTGACCTGCTGTAATCTGCTGCCATCTGGTGGTGGAGTAGGATATCACAGCCCACCCCCTGGCCTGCACATGCATTTTACAGCTTTGATGAAATTGGATCATGAGGAGAAAATGTCTGTGAACAGTAATTATGAAAGACTGATACACACATATATGCCCCCCCTCACACACACACGTGCCCCCCCCCCCCCCTCTCACACACACAGTATTTTACTCATACTGCTCCCATCCATCTAACCTGACAAAGCTTTTAGGTGGAAATTAACTGTTAATAAGAGAATTCAGTCTACAGTAGTGCTACACATGCTGCACGTCTCACATAGCCAAGGTTAGACCTCTCAACAGTGGTGCCTTCTGTCTGTAGTCTTTCATTTATTTGAATATCCTCCATTGCTGTGGTGCTGGGTGAAGTGTAGTGCACACTTGTCTCACCTCACTGCTGTACTGCTCATAATAAACTGCTCTTCCTACCTAAACGCTGGAGTCCTTTACTGCCACAGCACCAGTGAGCAGGATGGCTACATTTATCCACCATGGTGAGCACTAGGGAGAAGTAATGCTCAACACCTTCATGAGAGTTGCATCACTTTTATTACAAATATAGTGAGATACAAACATCACAGAGCTCAAGCTTTAAGGCCACAGTTGAATTAAGTTATTTTAAAAATAGCACATTTCAAACTGTTACAAGAACAGTAAATCACAATGAAAAATAGGAAAACAAAAAATGTTTCAAAACATATCACCTCTGAACTCATTAACCTGAAAAAGAAAAATAACCCCTTTATTACAGTACATTATACTGAGAGCCTCACTCCGGAACTGCTGCACCCTGCAGGCTGTTTTTGGTATTGCATGAACAGGAGCTTGGAAACACCACTGCGTGCAAGTATGGCTGTGTTCGAAATAGACTACTACATACTGGATACTGCATACTGGACTCAGTATATACTGGATACTGCATACTGGTCCTCGTAGTAGTATGCAGTACAGTTTCCAGTATGCGACAAAAGCAAAGCATACTACGGGGTCACGTGAACGTAGCGTTGCATGATGGGATGCAGTACACCACGAAGATAGCTCTGTTTGCGTACTGGAATATTTTGCGGAAGTAGTAGGTCATCCGGGTATGTTTCGCGTACTGGAAATTTTCATTTTGGTCACATACTGCATACGACATACTGATTTGGGGCTCGATCAGTACGCCAGTAGTATGTAGTAGACTATTTCGAACACAGCCTAAGTCTCGCTGCAGCCTGCAGGAAGGCGGAGTTGGACATCCAACCCCGCCCACATCCAACTCCACCCTCTAATGCGCTGTCCTGCGCCAACCCACTACTTCTTCATTCGAGAATAACTGTGTGGCACTTGAAAATACGCATAATAACTCACAAGTGTTCAAGAGACACGTCGTTGCGCTTAATTTACACATACCTCGTTTACTTTGTGTATCGTTCCACGTATGTTATTCATTATTTTTATTTATTGGGTGGCGAACGTAAAATGTTGACGGGGGGGGGGGGGGCGATGTAAAATGGACACAAATTAAATATTATATCGCGATCGATCGATCGTCAGTGGTTGGCGCCAGAGCGAACTAGTAACTCATTGAATCATAGATGTAGATCAGAGGTAAATAAACTACATTTTTTTCAGCGTGAGAAATCGGATGTGTGGCGTGAGAGCGTGTGAAGACGGTCAAATGCGTGTGTCTCACGCTCAATGCGTGAGAGTTGGCAACTCTGCTACTATAAGTACACAATTAAAATGGTAATGTTTACCGTTTACTGATAATGTTGGTGATCGAGAAGGGTTGGTATGTTGGTAATGTTGGTAATGGAGAAGGGGTGTAATCAGGGCTTAATTTGAGCCGGATCCTGCCGGAACAGGATCCGGGAACTCTTTCATTTTGAAGGGTGCGTTCCGGGAACTGTCTGCCTCGATCCGGTAACTTTCAAGCCTACTAATTATAAGTTATGAAGAAATCTGTCTGCGTTGAACCAATTAATTGAACAAATAATTCTATAAAAGACATTTTTAAACACAAGATCCACATTCCTAAATCACATAAGAGCTCTCCTTTTTAGCGATGCCTTTCCGTGTCTCCCCTATAAAGCTAGTTATACTTTCGTGAGTGACCGTAGCGCGCGACTCCACGCGACTCCGCACACCTCGCGCGCGTCACATTCTTTGCAGTGTCCTCCTGAAACGATATGTGGTAGTATAAAGAAACACCCCTCAAAAACGGGAAGGAACATTTACCTTACCAATTTTAATGTTGTATTGTGTTTCAGATTTGAAAAGTGCTGGAATTTATGCTAAAGTACTTGAAAATGCACTTAAAATGCACTTCTGCACTTAAAACACTTATAAAACACACGTAAATAGTTCTGGAAGTTCTGTTTACTGGGAGCAAAAACAGTCTGAGTTTCGAACGTAACATGGGCGTGGCTTCGGTCTTGAGAAGAGGGTGGAGTTGGATGTGGGCGGGGTTGGATGTCCAACTCCGCCTTCCTGCAGGCTGCAGCGAGAGGCTTCTCACTGCGTGTGGATGTCTGAGGATCCTCCCTGTTAGGGTGGCCAGCTCCTGTCTACAGCTATGAAACTCTCCCATCCACACCAACGCTCTTCAGGGCGAGACCGTCAAGATATCCACTCTGACTAAACAAGGCAATAAACAACAGAGTTTTAATCCAATGTGGAGGTCTACTCTCCCACTCTCAAAGGAACCTGTGTGTGTGTCCCAACCACACCCAAAATCCACGACAATGGGCAAAAATTAGTCTACAATCAATTATTATTTGCAGGTGTCACCTTTCAGTCAAAATAACATTTATTCTGACATGAACCAATATTAATGAATTTGAATGCATGAGTTAAGACTGCCTCAGGTAAAATCTTGTTGAATGTAGTAAGATAAGAGACTCTCTATGAGGTTGTGATGGGCTTCACACAGGAGGCAGTGGTCACTGCTGTTGTTGCCATATTTGTGAAGCTCCCCCAATGTCAGCTAACCCCGCCCCCTCACTGGTTGGCTTTGCAAGATGGTGCATGTGTTACTGGGTGAATAAAAATCCAGTGTAGCAGGGTAACCCAGACAGGAGCACTGCACTCTGCTCTCTACCTGTGTGAGGGCCAAACACTCCACGTATTTGACGGCGCGCAGGTCTCTAGCCAGCTTCTCTCCACTCTCAGGTGACAGAGGTCGCTGCTTGTTCTTTGCCAATTTTTCCACAGTGTTACTGTCATCTCTCAAATCCACCTGGGTGCCCACCAGCAGGAACGGCGTGTGTGGGCAGTGATGGGAGATCTCGGGCACCCACTGGAGGGGCAGAGCAAATAAACGCCATTAGACAACTCTGGCCAACTTGAAGGAGCCCTAGGGTTAGGGTAGGGACATTCTTCACACTAAGGGTTAGAGTAGGGACAAACCTTCACACTAAGGGTTAGGGTAGGGACATTCTTCACACTAAGGGTTAGGGTAGGGACACCCTTCACACTAAGGGTTAGGGTAGGGACATCCTTCACACTAAGGGTTAGGGTAGGGACATTCTTCACTAGGGCTGGGTATTGATTCAAATTCCAAGAATCGATCCAATTCCGATTCTGAAGATTAAGAATCGATTTTTTTCGATTTAATCGATTCGATCCAATTCGGGGTTTAGTGTTATTAAAAATGTATTTGAGCTGTTTCCTGACTGTGTACAGAAGCAACATGTTAAAACTAGTATTATATCGATATTAATCAGCAAATAGTTACTGGTAGTTGGTAGTTACTGATGGCTGGAAGACTGGTGAAAAGGGTCATCATAAATCTACCTTCAAGAAAGGTAATCCAGGACAATAAACAGAGGACATCTTTGAGGTGTCTATATCTGCAACAGTGGGCTCCTACTGGGACACTAACCAGTGCATTATTATTATGATTGAAATAATTAAGAATTCACCCAAAAGCTGTTGCTACCAAATGCATTTTTATTTTAAAAGTGCTCACACTTAATAAACTGAAAGTATAAAATGTAAATGTGTATTTTTCTTTAAAGTGAGAATATAAGAACAGAACTCTCACGTTACGGTCCCCGACCCCTCCGTTTTGGGCGTGTTAACGTCGTCTGCGTCTAATCGTCTATGTCAGTGTATCTCAGTGGGTGCGGGTGCGTCTTGTGATAGTCCTCACCTGTGGCTCGTCTCGTAATCACGTGGGGTTGATGTGGTTTGTCTATTTAATTTGCGCTCACGCAGCGTCCTGTGCTCGTCGTTGTTTGAGTCACACATGTTCTATGTAAACGTGTTTTATGTGCGCTGTCTGCGCTTCGGTAAATGTAATAAACGTAACGATTTGGAAAGTGCAAAGGATTCTGTCTCGTCCATCGCCTTGCGCCCAACGTTACAAGAACATTTAAAACTTTTTTTAAACTGTAAAAACACTGGGTAAACGGTCAGTGACACGGACTAACTGTAAATAGTCACTGACACTGGATAAACTGTCCTTCTGTTTTTAGATTGCCGACTATCGTCGTTACCGGCACTGTCTGACGCCAAGTCGTTTTACAGTTAGTCAGACCGAGCACGCCTGCGTGAATTGAGGCGGGGGTAAAAGTTCACTAAAAAAATCGATCTTTGGACGTACGAATCGATAATCAGATCATCATATGCGAATCGATTCTGAATCGGAAAATCGATTTTTTCAACACAGGCCTATTCTTCACACTAAGGGTTAGTGCAGTGGTTCTCAAACTTTTTCTGCCGTGCCTCCCTTTAGTAGATGAGAATACTTTATGAGAAACCTTTGAAATGGTTCAAGAATTCTAAATATAATTTAAAATAAATAAGGAGATGAAATATGAGAAACAGCAATACCTATGCGGCTAGTTTGCTAGCGCAGACATCACGCAGAGCACAAAGCATGTAACGGCCAGAAATATGTGTACTGTCTCTTTAAGGGAGCGAGTTGAGTGCGCGTATGGAATGTTGTTGTTTTTTAGCTTTCTGCCGTAGACCGACTCAGACCACTGCTCTTTATTTTATCTTTATTTTATTTCTGTAAGTAACGCATTCAATGAGCTTTGGACAATTCACCAGTTCATGTATGAACAGTCAAGTAGTGCTGGAGCCCAGGTTTATTTTGGTCAACCAGCAAATAAACGGACTAAGTGTAATAGCACCAGCGCGAGTACGAGTCAGTGATTCACCTCTCCTCTGTGTGCTTCGTGTTTCACTCACCTGTTAACTGTCCAAGTTCACTTCTATCCGGGACAGAGTGGATATTTAAGGTTGAACTAACTCCGAAAAGCGTTACAAGCATAGAATTAGACTGAATAGATCTGTTTTTATGGATCGGTCACATTGTCACCGATACCCGATCTAGAATTTTTTCAGATATTAATATCGGAATCGGTGCATCCCTAAAATAATAATAATAATAATCCATTTTATTTATAGTGCACTTTACATTTCAATGAAACCTCAAAGTGCTAATATTGACACGTGCACATGCATAAGCTAATATTGACACGTGCACCTTAGGCGAGATTATGCATAAGCATGACATCAGTTTCCATTCCTACGCAGACGACACTCAGCTATATTTATCGGCAAAACCCGATGATTTAGGCGCAAACAGTAAGATTGAGAAATGTGTAGAAGAGATAAAACATTGGATGGCGTGTAACTTTCTAGCACTAAATCCCGATAAAACAGAATTAATAATAGTTGGGTCTAGGGCTGCGAGAGACAAGATACATAATGTAGCATTGAATCTACATTCTTTTACTATAACCCCCAGCGCAGAGGTAAAGAACTTGGGCATCACAATAGACCCAGATCTCTCGTTCAATACACATATTAATAATATAACTAGGGTAGCGTTCTTTCACTTGCGCAACATTGCCAAAATTAGAAACATATTAAATATTAGTGATGCAGAAAAACTAATCCATGCATTCATATCCTCTCGTTTAGATTATTGCAACAGTCTCCTAGCTGGATGTTCTGGTAAATCGATAAACAAACTCCAGCTGGTTCAGAACGCAGAGTTTTAACAAAAACTAAAAAGTTTGATCACATTAGTCCCGTACTATCGTCATTACACTGGCTGCCAATTAGATTCCGTATTGACTATAAAATATTTTTATTAACATATAAAACGCTGCATGGCTTAGCTCCAGACTATCTTAGTGAACTTATTGAACAATATAACCCAGCGCGTTCACTTCGCTTAGGGCTGTCGCGGTGTAAGAATTTCCACTGCGGTAAATTAACAGGGCTCCACACCGCGATATGCGGTATTATCGCCATTTTTGTTGTTTTCACAAACATATCCTGATTTAAGTGCTATTATAAACACGTTTTTATTGCAGTTGTTATTAAGAATATTATATTTTTATAACAAAGCCGACACAGTTGTAGGACAAATTAAACAGTCCTTATTGTTAAATGCAGAGCACGTAAGGCTAATGACGTGCAATAAGAACGCTCCTTTACTCTTTCATGGAAACAAAGTCCAGCTTATAGCCTACGATTGATCTGCGCTGTGCAAAGAAGGCAAAAAAACTTGAGCACATGAGATCAGAATTCGTTTAAAAAAAAGAAGGAAAACGAAACCCTTCCTTTAGTAATAAAGTCTAGGTTTAGTCCGGCGTTATCATGTCCTTGTTACGTGCTAGGAAACCAACATGTTCACCTTATGTGGTTTCAGAGAGGATCTAAGTGGGGTAACAATGTTTCCGGCAGCACTAAAAACTCTCTCTGGTGGTGTGGGCGTTGCACAAATACACATGTACTTGCGGGACACTTTAGAAAGCAGAGGAAATCTAACCTGGTTGTCGCGCCACCAGGCGATGGGATCTGCGTTAGGGCTCGTGCAGGTAGCTCGAGCTCGGCATGTGCGCGAGCTCTCTTAGTTTCCCCGTTTCACAACAACCTTTCGCGCACAGATTTTGCATATTGCCTCGTCTAAATTGTCCGGCTCTCTCTTTTCATTCGGTTGAAAGCCGAAATGCTCCCAAACTGGCGGTCACATTTGGTTTTGCGACCAGAGTAGCCGCAATTGTTTCCATAAAAAGGCCACTCAGAAGCAACGGATACGAAAGTTTTTAAATAGTAATTAACATCCACCACACACGCAGCGAAGCGGCTTACGTGTAAAACAAGAAGAACCTTGTGGAAAAAAAGAAAACACGAACATCGCGGTGTGACGGTTGCTTGGAATTCCCTGCGGTTGGCAGGTGAATATCGCGGTATTACAATATTGCGGTTATTGCGACAGCCCTAACTTCGCTCTCAGGACGCAGGGTTATTAACTGTTCCTAGGATCAAAAAGATCACAGCAGGTGGAAGAGCCTTTTCTTTTAAAGCTCCACAATTGTGGAATAATCTCCCTGCCTCTATTCGGGACTCAGACACAGTCTCATTGTTTAAAACTCGATTAAAGACTCATCTGTTTAGTTTGGCCTTTGATTAATCTGTTACATAGTTACTACATCTCGTATCTTTTCTCCGAGGTTCACCTGGAGAGTAACATTGCAGTCGGAGCCTACAATACCAGCATCGCTGCTCCGACATGGAATGAAAGCCTGGCGTTCATCAACAGACATTTAGAGTGACAATATCAAAACCCAGAACTTTCATTTTTACCTTTACTTAGTCTGATTGTGTGATTTGTGTGTGATTTGTGTATTTGTCTGTATTTTGTGTAATTTGTGTGTTAACGGGCCGCCCAATGGAGGATGGGTTCCCTTTTGAGTCTTGGTTCTCCCGAGGTTTCTTCCTAATCCCCACCATCATAGGGAGTTTTTCCTCGCCACTGTCGCCTTTGGCTTGCTCATTAGGGTTCTGGACCCATAGTATTGTTAACCTTTTAAATCCTGTAAAGCGCTTTGTGACAACATGTGTTGTGAAAAGCGCTATACAAATAAACTTTGATTTGATTTGATTTGACATGTTTTACTTCCAAGCTCCGCGTCCCCCTGCAATAGCTCCGCGCACCACCTAGGGGGCACCTGGTCTTGTGACCGGAGGGTCGTGGGTTCGATTCCCAGACATCCAACTGTACTACAGTGCAGCTACAGCTATTCAATATTTTAGAGTGCTTTGGTTTCAAATCCCAGAACACCCTGGACACCTTTGCATGGTCCTTGTGCATTTCGAGAAGGAACTGGAAAGGCAGTGTCGCCCCCTACTGGCACAACATCCCGCAGAGGAAACTGACCCTCTCTTTGACATTCTTGAAGGAGGAGGGTGAGATGACAGAAAAGCAGAGGAGGAACACGTCAGTCTGTGGGTAACTGAGAGGTCTCAGTCTGTCGTAGTCCTCCTGGCCTTAAAGAGCAGACACAGCTAAATGAGGTGGAACACAACACACACAACCTCCTGGATGGATGGATGGATGGATGAATGGATGGATGGATGGAGAGAGAGACAGACACACGCCCTCTTGGATGGATGGACAGACACACGCACTTACACACTTGATGGACAGAGAAAGAAACAAAACCACACACACTCTCATGGATGGACAGAGAAACAGACAGAACTCACCAGCAGTGTCAAAAAGGCCCAGTGTGTAAGGTTCCCCTCCTATCATAACAGTCACAGCATAATTATCAAATACCTGGAAAACACAAATATATTTTCAGCAGTAATACAAAGTCAGTGGTTCCATTCAGGATAAGTTTATATAACTATGGCTACACACCAATGACCACAGAAATACCTGAAAAACAACCTGACTGCTGTCTTATGAATACAGATCAATGAAGGGTTTCTAATGTTAAACAGGAAAGTCAAATGTTGTGCCCACAAGGTGTTATGGAGTGCACAAAGTATTTGTCCCGTAAAGACCCGGACGCCTTGGCTCGGTTACCGTGGGCACATATTCAGAATGGAATTTGTTGGTGGTGTATGAGATGAGGAGACAGGTCTTCCCCACGTCACCCACCACCACACACTTGATCGTCTGCATCTGTATTGAAGAGACAGGGAGGACACGCCACTCACAATACTAAAACAACGCAATTAAAAAGACGGGCATCATTGATGGTCCGTCTTCCTTTTGAACTACTTCACAGACTTTACTGGGTCACGTCCCCGTCCACCAGCCCAACACCTTCAGCTTGGTGTCATGTGGAAGCCACCAGGCCACATTGTGGCTGTTAGAGCCCAGTGGGTCAAACTCTCTGTCAGGACTGAATGTCATCAAAGTTGCTGTAATCTTTCACCTGTTTCTTTAGAAATCATTTGAGTCGAGAAGACAAAATGTTACTCAAGACGTGGCCCTAAGAGCACACGTTGCATATGACTAATTAAACCTCGTCGTAAATCGTTTATTTTTCTTATAAGAGTTATTTTAACCGTAGCAAAATACAACCACAATTTATCGCCGTGTCTAACATCTCAATCTGCTTAGGTCACCTAACGTGATGTGGACTGAACCACAACCAGAATCAGCAGAACCACAACCAGAACCGTTTAAACAGGTCAACAAAGTCAGGTGAACTGTTACATGAACGAACACATATCTGGAGGTGCTATTATTGAAGCCATAATCCAAGCACACACCACAGTACAGGTAATAAACGCCTTACAGCTGTAGTCGGGCGGCTGGGCGTTGGTCGTGTCCGGATACGGCAGCACCGACACGGACACAGACGCGTCGACTCACAGCGTCCATCCAGTGTTGGACATTAGTGCCATTGGGTTGATGTAACAACTCTGATTTACATACTTCACCAAACGCGCAAAACAAATATTTGAAACTTGATGTAACTACTAATAAAAAATATAATAACCAAACATTTTAACTGCAGTACGAGCATTTTAAATCTTCCAAGAATGTGAAGCTGACAATGAAACGCTCGAACAAAAGCGATATTTCTAGATATTTAATTTCAAAATAAAAGTGCCGACCGTAGTAAAACTGTGATATGATCTGGTTTATTTCCACTAATATTTGCGCCACTTAGTTTTAATTGTTTTGATTATCAATGTAAACAATGACATGTATGCCCCAAAAGTACGTTTTATAACGAGTGTAGCCTAAATGTGACAAGTTGCAATATTCGTAATCTATGTTCTACTTATGAAATGCTATTTATAAAATGAATTGTTGCTAATGAATGTCTTGAATGTCCAGTTACAGAAACACAAAATCCTGTATGTATATATAATTTTTTTAATTGCATTATTAGCAATGATGTTAATTTGATTTAAGACAGATTGTTATGGTGCATGCTTCATAGGGAAGCTGTGATGAGCGTCATGAGTAAAAGTGCACCTATAAAATCATTGTATTGATTGATTGATTGATTTATACTTTATTGATCCCTTTAGGAGGTTCCTTCAGGGAAATCATGGTTCCAGCTGCAACATCGTTGTAATACAAAAATAAGGAAGGTAATAAAATAGTAATAGAAAGAATAAAATAGGAAAAAGATCAGGGGTGTCCAAACTACGGCCCGCTGGCCAACAGCGGCCCAATGTCGTTTTCATTCAGCAAATTCTGAAAGTACAATTGAATATGTCCCGCACAAGAAGCTTGAGCTCAACTCTCAGTTTCAACACTGGATGGAGTCAGTCATGGAAACGGTGCTTCCACTTTACAATTAAGAAAAGGAAACAATATTATCGCGAGTCACCAGAAATGGCAGCACTGAAAAAATATAAATATCAAGTGAATGTAGAAGATTTCAAACACAGTGGGAAAGAAGTCAATGGAAAGTGTATGTGTTTAATTTACAATGAAGCTGTCGCTGTGATGAAAGAGTATAAATGTTCGTCTGCATTATGAGACCAAACATCAGTTCTACACCAGTCCCGAACGAACACAGAAAGCCTAGCAAATGGCAGCTAGCCTGCAATATCAACAAGTTATTTACGTACTAACAAAATACAGGAAAACGCCACAACAGCAAGTTATGAAGTCGCTAAACTTATAACCCAGCACGGCAAACCGTTCTTAAATAGTGATTTTGATAAAGCAGTGTCTCATCAAAGTCACAGAAATAATGTGCCCGGAAAAGTGCAAGATTTCAGAACGTCCAAAAAAGCTATTTTATATTTCACCAGAAGATGAGTGTATACTATACTATACTATACTATACTATACTATACTATACTACACTATACTATACTATAGCGGCAGATGGCAAAATGCCAGTCTGAATGGTTGGACATCCCTCCATCCTCCCGAAATGCCAGTCTGAATGTTCAGGGGCCCCAAACATGTTCACCTCACCGCAAAAAGTTTGGTCACCCCTGAAATGGATATTGAAATGGATAATATATATATATCAGTGGCGGATGCTGGTCTTTCAAGGAGGGGAAGCTCAATTTCGGCTTGAGTGATAGAAGTCAGTCTCCAAACACAAGCAGCTACAACAAAAACCACCAGAAATAGAAGCTTGATTTGTCGCTAGTCATTTTTAACGAAGAAAATTCCGCTAAGGGGATTACGAAAATCTCTGATACCTACGAAAGAGGATTAGGGCCACTATAAAAATGAAAAAATGGGGCATTGGGGAAAAAAAAGGGCAGCCAGAATTCTGACTTTTTTTTCACAATTCTGACTTTAATCTCACAATTCTGACTTTATTCTCAGAATTCTGACTTTATTCTCACAATTCTGATTTTATTCTCAGAATTCTGACTTTAATTTCACAATTCTGACTTTATTCTCAGAATTCTGACTTTAATCTCACAATTCTGACTTTAATCTCGGAATTGTGGGTACTTGGAAGTCATCAGCTTAATGACAGAGACATGTAGAGGCGTGCAGTTGGTGAACCAACCTGTGGACGGAAAGTGTCTGATTTAAGTGAGTTTCTACGTGGGCGAGGGGTGCCAGAAGACACCATTTCAATAATGGAAGAGCAGAAGGTGAGTAACAAAGACAGTTTGTCGGCTGGCACATTTTTCTCGGCAAGTTACCATTACTTGTTAGCATGTTTGTTAGCTTATAATGTTAGTCAAATAGGCCACGTCTCACATTACATCGAAGTTGGTCAATTGACGGGTTTTTGAGTATTGTACTTCTTTTCAGTTTGAACTGTGTCACGTTACAGTCCCCGAACCCGTCCTTTTGGACGTGTGTTTATGTGGTCTACGTCTCATAGGCTGTGTTCGAAATAGTCTACTACATACTACTGGCATACTGATCGAGCCCCAAATCAGTATGTCGTATGCAGTATGTGACCAAAATGAAAATTTCCAGTACGCGAAACATACCCGGATGACCTACTACTTCCGCAAAATATTCCAGTACGCGAACAGAGCTATCTTCGTGGTGTACTGCATCCCATCATGCAACGCTACGTTCACGTGATCCCGTAGTGTGCTTTGCTTTTGTCGCACACTGGAAACTGTACTGCATACTACTACGAGGACCAGTATGCAGTATCCAGTATATACTGAGTCCAGTATGCAGTATCCAGTATGTAGTAGTCTATTTCGAACACAGCCCTAGTCTACGTCTGTCCGTGGGTGCGGTTACGTCTTGTGCTGATTCGTCTCACCTGTGGCTCGTCTCGTCATCACGTGGGGTTTATGTGGTTTGTCTACTTAATGTGCGTTCGCGCAGTGTCCTGTGCTCGTCGTTGTCTAGGTCTGCACGTTTACGTGTGTGTCTGAATATTTCTTGTGCGCTATTGCGCAATACATGTCAAATAAACGTAACGTTGTTGGTCTGAAACCAGCGGCCTTGTGTCTCGGCCGTCTCTCCGGCGCCACCGTTACAAACTGAGTATGTTTACTACGCAATTAAGCAGCACGTTATGTGCGCTAGCCGCTTAGCTAATATCTTGTTGAGGTAAGTGTCCTCATCCTCTGTAATGCCACAGTTGTAGAAGTATGATAAATCAATATAGTAGTGTTATTAGTAATTATAAAATCTTTTTTATTTTATACTTATTTATTATTTTTCTTTGACATGGAAAATCTTAGTTTTTTATAAGTAATACAATTTTCATTTAAAAGCAAAATGGATGGATATCAATTAGACTAACTTTACTTTCCACATGGTTTAAATTACTGGGGAATCTGGTTCCCTCTTTTTGGGCAGAAAGCAGTGTTCTGAATTTGTGAAGCTATCATGATAATAGTTTGTGGAATTACTGAACACCCAGAATAAATGATTACACTTATTGGTGATGGCTGGTGAAAGTGCTACTTTGTAGTTACTGCTTGTTATTAGATTGATTAGAGGTCACTTGAATGAAAATTCCTGCTGTCTACTGATGACTTCATAAGCCTTAACTTTGGCAAGAGTTATTGGTGCACCTTTTGTTTCATTATTTTATTCTGCGCTACTTTCTTTGTAGGATGAACTTGATGAAGTTGTGAATACATGGAACTCCCACAAAATTCGACCAAGATCAAGTGGTGGTGCTGCACCGGGCCGGCCAATCATGATGTACTCATTCCCAGAGCTGCACAGTGCTGAGGACAGACTGAAACCTATTCACATGGAGGAGCTCACTGTTTGTATGGAAGAGTACACTCTTCACAAAAGGTCGATTTCCCTGTGATGAAACTGTCTTTGAACTTTGTTGTCTACGTATGGTAGAAAATGAATGGGATGCCACAGTAGATCCACTTGCCACAGCTGACCTGTATATCAGGTTAAGAGAAGAACTCCATAGTATTTAAGAGATGGTGTTGGAAAAAAGAAATTTAAAGGTGAATAACTTAATGTTTAAACTTAATGTTTTCCTGAAAGGCTATGGAAGAGCAGAAGTGAGAAGGCCTCAATGGCCTTGAGGAGAATAGAATGGGCCTATTCAGTGTAAGCTGCAAAACAAGCAGTTTGAGATAAGGAGATGGATGGCTAGTGAAGAGCAGGGGGGGCTCTAAGGAAGAGTAGCAAAGGTGGGGGCAGATATCGAAACTTAGAGAAGAGGTATGAAAGGGAGGACATCGCCCAGCACGAGGACTTTTTGCTTGGACGCTGCTGAGATCCACTTGGGTTAGGTAGAGTTCTAGGCAACTAGTACCAGTGCACTGGAGAGTTTGTACCACGTATACTTTGACTACATTGTATTCAATTATATTCCATATAAATTAATCTAAAAGAACTTTTGGTGTTAAGACTTTGCTTGGGAAATCCAGTCAAAACCAATCGGTTCATCGGGGCAGTGTTGGGGCCTATCTGGGTCAAGAAAAAAATATCCCAACAAATGGTAGCAGAGGATGGTTTTGACTGGAGTCGAATTCTGCAATTAAGATGAGAGAGGAGGTCAATCCGTCCGTGAGGTGACTGAACTAAGCCGCGCGGCCTGTTAAAAAGGTAAGGAGCCATTCTCTCCTATTGACTGATTTATCATAGGCGAAATTAAAGTTCAGTCACTGAATGGTCGAGGCGAAATACTCTCTGTAAATTTAGTATTAAAATTGTATACGTGTTACAAACTCGATATATAGACAGGAGGATTGCCCTACGACTCATAAAGTCGTAGGAGGACGCCCTGTAAACTGCAGTAAATTTGGCAGGTAGCCCGATTATTCTTGGAACAATCGGAGGTCGCGCCGTTTGTTATTTTAATTAAGGCAGGTAGCCTGGAATTCTGTGAATTCCGGAGGACGCGCCAGTTTATTATTTTAATTAAGGCAGGTAGCCTGGAATTCTGCGAATTCCGGAGGTCGCGCCAGTTTATTATTTTAATTAAGGCAGGTAGCCTGGAATCCTGTGGATTCCGGAGGACGCGCCATTTTGATTATTGGGGGCCCCGTGTGTTTTGTTAAAATTCCGTGTGAAGTTGGTGAAATTGCAGCTGTGTGTGTGTGTGTGTGTGTGTGTGTGTGTGTGTGTGTGTGTGTGTGTGTGTGTGTGTGTGTGTGTGTGTGTGTGAATCTGCAGTGTTCGGTTGATTCCCATGTATTGTGTGGTTTTATGCTGACTAAAGGCCTATATAAATTGTTGTTAAACAACGATGTAATAAACATTATGAGTCTTGTTTTGAGAGACTTTTTGATCTGGTGAAATATATGAGCTTCAGAGAAGGAGGACTTAGAACCTGGTAAATCACATGAGCCTTGAGAAAGAGGTGTTCTATAAATTAGGACCACACCCATGAGCCTCAGTTTGAGGACTTAGAATAATAAATAAATATAAGCCTCTTTCCAGGGACTTAAAATCTAGATAAAATCTATGAGCCTCTTATGCGAGGACATTTGAACCCCTGAGTAAATTGCATGAGCCCCCAAGAAAGACGTTCATCATTGTGTACACAAGCACAAGAGAAACATTTCATAAGAGGTTAAAGAGTAAAACAAAAATTATTGCATTATTTTCATGCATGAAATTATAATTTGGTTTGTGACACTGTAGACGTGCGATTTAAGTGCTGGAAGTGAAACTCGCGCGAGCTGTGTTGAGCTGAAGTTGTTTTGGAGTGTGGAGATTTTAACTTGTGTCTGTCCGCCCTTGGGGTGTGCGCTGGCGAATTTAAGCGCTTGCGAACACGACAATAAAGTAATAACGTTTACTGAATTGATTCTGGGGTATTAAAGCGCTAGTGAGTACAACGAAAAAGTGATAAAATTTACTGCATCGAATTGAAGCAAAAGTGAATTGGGTGTAGTTTGAAAAATTGGAGTTACATCATGGATAATATTAAAGGTTTAGAGGATTATTTAGTTGATACTATGGAGAAGCGCGCTGTGCCGAAAGTGAGATCGGACACAGTGGTGGATGTTAAAAGGTGTTTTGAGAAAATGCGATCCGAAGGGTTGTGGCCAGACCCGGACGATCGCGGTATGTATAAAGTGGATTGGGAACATATTGAGAAGCACTGAGTTACACAAATCAATAAAGAGAAAAGAAAATTAGAAACTAGTGGAGTTTTGACAAAAAAGAAGCGTAAAAACCAACTGGAAAAAGCAGAAACTTATGCCATATGTAAGAACATTCAGAAAAAAATTGTCTAAATATTAACTCCAAAGAAAAGTCTGAGACCAAAAAGGCAGACTCTCCTCAGCCCCTCCCTAGATAGAGGCTGATGGCGCCTTTGTTTGTGGGAGAGAGATGAACAGTATGTATGTGTGTTTGTGTGTAGTGGGTTTGATAGACGTGCGTGTGAGAAAGATGTATGTGTGTCTGTGTGTGTCTGTGTGAGTGAGTATTCGAGAAAGATGTACAGTATGCATGTGTGTGTCTGTGTGGAGTTTGTATGGTAGAGATGTATGAATGTGCGAGTGTGTGCGTGGGGGACAGAGACACTCACTGTCTCCCTGACTGGAGAATCCTTGTTCAAGGCGAGACACGGCAGGCAAAAACATTGTTTTATCATGCACTGGTCAATTTTGAGGTTTTAGGCTATTTTGATTCTGTAACATGCATTATTTCAAAATGTTGGAAAGAAAATGTCCAAGTTAAACGGTGTTTATTTATCTAAACTTTGTCTGGATGCGCCTGTAGATTTTTTCTAAATTCATGAAAAGTTAGCATCATTACGGAGCATGAACAACATCGTGGGTATCGTTGTAAAGCTCTCTTTCTCGCGAACAAGAATAACTGATTCAAATATGGTCATTTCCTTTTCTATCAGCAACCAATCGTGAAAGAAAAGAGGGTGATTTAAACGCAAGCCTGACATCTCGTTGCCAGGTGTCGATTTCTGAGAACGTGATTGGTTCAGATGGGTCACGTGGTCACATGCACTTACATTTCCTGGTTTAGCTTTTCAGTATCTTTATAATATAAAACGCCGAAAGTATTACTTTTAACAGCATCACAGAAAAGACAAAAACTGTCACTTGTGAGAAGATGTAAGGGAAAACTTGCAAAAACCAATTAGATAATGAAATGCTTTCACGCAGTGCATCGATGCGTAAGCTGTCCATAAGAAATAAGTAGACTTTGGATAGCGGGGCGGACCGATGCGCAGCACAGCAAAGCGCGTTTGAACTAATTAGTGGATTAATTTGTCCTAATTGTGTAGGTACAGGGCTTAAAATTAATATCAGACCACGGGGTTTGCAGCAGTTTGAATTTAGAGTGGAATATGTGTGAAAGAGATACCACAAAACTATATACATCAATGCGTCTTAAAGATGTAACTAGAGAAGATGTGGCATTTGAAGTGAACGTGTGAATGATGCTCTTAGCACATGAGTTAGGGTTGGGACATGCAGGTTTACAAAAATAATACAGGTATGGGACAGGGTTGAGATCAGTGACTGTTGAGATAGACAAGAAGCTGATCCACAGACTAATAAAGTGCCCTGACTTTCAATTTGTTGTCAGTTTTACTTTTACACTACAGATTTTTATTTAGTGGCAGAATGGACAAAACATTAAGTTTAATACAAATTACGAATAAGAGTGAATGAATACAATGTTTTATGAATAAAAGTTTTAAACACATGCCTATTTTATGTTATGTAAAAGTAAAAGTAAAAAATAAATGCACCAGTTAAACCTGAGGGGATGAACAGGTAGTGATATCCTAAACATTTAATTTTATTGGTAAATGCAGGGTTGAGGCAGCAGCAGGTATGACCATTTCTACCTTTAGTGAATGTGATTCTGCCATGCTGACTAGTATGGAGAGGTTGTGGCTGCAGAGCACAATCTTACTGTCAATGTAATGAACCTGATATGATCAGAGTATCAAAAGCAGAGGCCGTAACATCTGACATGTCCGCCAGCGTGAAACATAAATGCAATCCTGAGCACAGTGTGTGCGCTGTGTTTCCATTCTATTGAAGTTAAAATTAGTCATTACATAGTTCTGTTTTGCTGTTGTTTGTCTTTCTATCGTTGGGGATAATCTATATCACTGCTGATAACTATATGATTAGATTTTGAGTAAGTAAACAATGGTTTCCAATACAAATCCATTAAATTTCAAAATGTATATCTTTATGTAGTTAGTATGTATATATGTAATTTCACAGTGATTGCTATTGGATAAAATTTTTAACCTAGCCACCTGTAGAGTCTTGCCTTAAGTGTGATTTGGACCATCCAAACAAACGAGTTTGTGTGAGAGAGGACAGTTTGCTGATGATTGATGTATTTTTGTGTGGTTTGACCGAATAGTGTCTGATTTATGTCAAGTTAAACACAGAGGCAAATTGTGAAAAAGCCAATTCTGATTGAGAGAAATTAACATGGGAGCTAATGGGGCAGCTTTCTGTGTTTAGTGACAAACAAATGCTCATAACTTTAAAACTGATTGATCAAATTATTAGATATCTCTGCATGCCAGAAAGGACAGGTTTATCTGTCATTTAAAATTTAAATTGAGCTTCTAGGTGAATGTGTAAGGATTTTACAGCAGTTTATCCAGGAGCGTTTTGATCACTTTCGTGCCAGCACACTAACTGGCAGTTAATATTTGAATTTATGAACATTACACCATTCATTTTAATGGGGTTTTCTTATTTTTAAACTAAATTTGATTAAAATCTAAAAACTATAATCAACTCCATAAACAGATAGCACACCTGTCAGAGCAGAGACCTCAGAAACGAAGTTGGAACAGAGTGTACATTAAGCGGTTTGGGTTGAATTAATTGAAAAATTTGGAGAAGAATAATAAGAAGAAGTATGAGGAATAACGATATAGTGCTTTTCAAGCACTATAAATACATAACATTAATAGTTAAAATTAGCCATACACTCCGAACCGTCAGAACACATACTTAAATGATGTTAGATCCATGCAGACACTATAACACAGTCTGTGTGTGAAGTACTGCTTGCACTGATTAGTAACTAACTGTAACCATATTGAAGATATTTTTCTGCAAGACTGAAGTCTTCTGTGCAGTAGCAGAGTTAGCGATAATACTGATTATCCATTTCTATGCACCCAAGGTTGAATCCCAGGAAAACTGAGAACTGCTCCTGGGAAGCAGCATCCTTAGTTTTTTCTATACACACTTTGACTAGAAAGAATCTGGACTGAGAGAGACAGTTCAGAGTTATTAAATGAAGTGTAAGCTTAACATCATAATTCACATAGTTCTATATTTTGTAACTCTCTTGCTATCAAATAAATACTGATTAATACATTATAAGACCTCAACTTGCATGACATCAATTCCACAACAGTGGTATGTGATGTGGAGAAAGCCATAAGGCAAGAAGAAGATGAGTTAATGAAAGATGAGTTACTCAAGCTGTTAAAAGAGAAATAATTAAAAGCCCAAGAAATCAGAGACAGTCAATATTGTCATTGACAAAGCCCACAACAGTATCTGAAATGATGTCCTTATTAGGCCTGACAGGCTAATGGCGTAGCTATATACCTAACTATAGTGATTTGGCTCACAGTCTTAGGAAACTAACAGTGTCTAAGGGTCTGAGTAACGGGAAAGTGGACCTGGACTGGACGGTTGAGGCAGAGAGGGATTTAACAACTTTGAAACAAGCACTTGCTAGCGCAACTGAATTAGCTGCACCAGATTACACTAAAACAATTAACCTTAATGTTTCTGTAAGAGACAATTTTGTAAATGATTGTCTCTTACAGTAAAAGGGGGAGGGTGAAGAAAGCAGGAAAATTTTATTTTTTCATAGTTCAAAGCTGGATCAACCAGTAATAGGAACAGGACCATGCACAGCATACATGGCAGGACTCACCACAGCAATAGAGAAAACAGCACACTTGGTAATGTCATCCACTAATAATCAGCACCAATCACGGGGTAATGGCGTTCATAAACTCACAAGCCTTTTCTTTATCAAGAGCACAACAGAATAAGATAAAAGCCATATTCACACAGCCACACATCACATACAATACTGAGTCAAAATTAGTGAATCTGACTGATAACATTGAAGTAGCCGAAGATGCGACACCACATGACTGTGCTGACGCCACAGAAAGACACATTCAGCTCAGACCAGAACTGCACAAGGTCAGAATTACTAAACCAGGAGCATGGGAGCTCTGTTCAGATGGGAGTTGTTGGAGACAAGGTAACGAACTGAAGGCCTCTTACACTGTGGTACAAGCATGTGGGGAAGAGTGGGAGGAGGTGGAATCAGGAGAGATTCCACAACCAGCCTCAGCTCAACTGGCAGAAATGGTCGCACTAAACCAAACTGGCCAAAGCATTTAGCGCAAAGGGGGACATGGACTGGGTACAGGCACTAACACTAGTGCTGATTTCCATGAGAGCAACCCCATGGGAGAATACAATCTCTCTCCGCATCCCTGTCCCGATAGTAGTATTTAGATGCCACACCATGTATGTAAATACACAACAATTGCAAATACAGAGCTATTTTTGTAGTGAACTTTTTGTAATATACTTAATATTTCAAGATTTTAATTACTGTTATTACTTGTCACAGTTTTCGTTCTTTCGTTCATTTTCGTTAAGGATTATAACCTTGGTATTAACCACGATTGTTGTTAAATGTGGATGTTGTATAACATGTATCAGAGCTCTCGCCCAAAGGTTGAGCAGTGTTGTGATCGAGAAGGGGGACACGAAGAACCCACCGCCATATACCATGCCACTGGTGACGGCGGATGATGATGACCTATCATCCAAAGAAGACAATTCTGTGTGAAAAACTTGTTGTTTTTGATTAATTATGCTTGCTTTGTAGGTATTGGCAGCGTCTGCGACTGATGAAGAATGAAGACGCACCACATATTAGAGCACAACCAACAGTACATGAAAGCCAATCCACTAGTTTAAGAAGTAATATGCATGACACATGGGCACATTATTAGAACGGGTCGAGGTGATCTCCCACCAGGCGGGACCTGGGTCTCGTGGACAACGTCAAGTCACGAAACCGTGGGAGATGAAGGGGGGCATCTCCAAATAGTCTGAAAGGTCTCGGCCCACGACAGGGGAGTGATCCAGAACCCACAAATCACATTAAAGAACACATAGACATTGTACTAACTGACATAGTCACACTATGAATGTATACACATTTAGGGATTTTTATGATTGTCTTTCTTTTAAGAAGTGCACTGGGCTAGATAAAATTTTGTATTAGACTAGAGTTAGACCAATGTTTTGGTCTAAAAGGGGGAATGTTGGAAAAAAGAAATTTAAAGGTGAATAACTTAATGTTTAAACTTAATGTTTTCCTGAAAGGCTATGGAAGAGCAGAAGTGAGAAGGCCTCAATGGCCTTGAGGAGAATAGAATGGGCCTATTCAGTGTAAGCTGCAAAACAAGCAGTTTGAGATAAGGAGATGGATGGCTAGTGAAGAGCAGGGGGGGCTCTAAGGAAGAGTAGCAAAGGTGGGGGCAGATATCGAAACTTAGAGAAGAGGTATGAAAGGGAGGACATCGCCCAGCACGAGGACTTTTTGCTTGGACGCTGCTGAGATCCACTTGGGTTAGGTAGAGTTCTAGGCAACTAGTACCAGTGCACTGGAGAGTTTGTACCACGTATACTTTGACTACATTGTATTCAATTATATTCCATATAAATTAATCTAAAAGAACTTTTGGTGTTAAGACTTTGCTTGGGAAATCCAGTCAAAACCAATCGGTTCATCGGGGCAGTGTTGGGGCCTATCTGGGTCAAGAAAAAAATATCCCAACAAAGGCACACATCCAATATGTACATGTGCAAATATAAATAAAATATTACAGTTTGTCTTGATCACATGATTTAGTAATTGTTGCCATATCTCACAAGTACCCTATTGTGTTGTGTTGCAGATAGTGTAAGACATTTTCCAGATAAATGCATTTTGGGTACAAGCTAACAGGCTTGCCATTTTTACATGTCATTCTGTGAATACTTTTTAAAAAATGTAAATTCAGAGTGCTTATAGCAGATCATTTTAGTCTATCTAGTATTTATGATATATCATAGTAAAACAAATACAGTACGGTGGATATCCAATTATTTTGTGAATGTATAAAACCTATCTGTCATTAGAACAAAATAGCTCTGTTAATTGTGTTTCTGTTGTCACGTGTATTCCTATTGTTCCTGGCTAGCAACCCAGGCACCAGGACATTATTTTATCATTATATGTTTCTGTAAATCATAGATGCATGTACTCCACATTTTTGGGTCTAAACTACATAACATTTATATAAAAACATCATTAATATATCAAGCTGTTAAATATTTTGAGCTTTTAGTAGAAATAAAATGAAGATAGGCTATTATAAACAGTTACCCATGTGAAGAACCGTCACCGTTGTACTGTAATGTTATTGTAAGATTTTGGCTTTCATTAAATTGGTCATTGCCATACTGATGCAGTATGAGCTGTCTTGTACAAAGCTAATTAATCTAACATGATTCATACAATTATAAGACATATAGCCCAAAGTTAAATTTTTATTCATGGTATACCAGCACCAATTTGACAGAACAGTGGCTGCAACGGTCACCAACATACCCTTTAATCTGGTATATAACTTTAGAAAATAATCTACCAACATACCCTTTAATTTGGTATATAACTTTAGAAAATAATCTACTAACATACCCTTTAATCTGGTATATAACTTTAGAAAATAATCTACCAACATACCCTTTAATTTGGTATATAACTTTAGAAAATAATCTACTAACATACCCTTTAATCTGGTATATAACTTTAGAAAATAATCTACCAACATACCCTTTAATTTGGTATATAACTTTAGAAAATAATCTACTTCTGCAAGCAATGCGCCATGTAAGACATAAGCAGTGAAGGCTCAAGGTCGGGTTATGGATATGGCTCAAATGGATACTGAACTTTATCAAAAGACTCAGAACTACAATATAAATGTAGTGGTAAAAGTAACATTTTATTGAAAATATTTTGCAAGAAACATTGTTATTGTAAATCCAAGAAGACAGCTACGTCATCCATCAGTGCTATAACAGCACTGTCAATCTGCAGAGAAGAAGAAAGAAAATAATTTCATTTCATTTTCAAGTTCACATTGCAAAACAATTCAATTTAATTTTATTTATACAGCACCAAATCACAACAAACAGTCACCTCAAGCTGTGTCAGGAAAACCATGTATTCTGGGACAAATACAATAATAGGATAAGGGATCTACAGTATGGCCTTTAAGCAAACAAAAGAAAGTATAAATCAAACTCTCTCACTGCATCCAGCAATAAATAACCATGTGTACACAGAGTTCCATTGAGCAAATGGTTAAGTGTTTGCTGGCCGGTATTATTCTGTTATTTATTTATTTATTTATTTATTGTGTACAATACGCTCGGTAACAGTCATTCCCAATAGCAAACCGGTGAAATTCTCAGCCCGGTGCAGTGCCAGGCTGCTGACTAGAACCGTGCTGAGTTAGGCTAGCATAGAGTATAAATTGTGATTTCAGTCTTGAACAGTCTTAAACTGATATTAGCAGGCGGCTAGCGCTCATAACATGCTGTAATTGCTGCAGTAAACATACTCAGTTCAAACTGAAAAGAAGTACAATAATACTCAAAAACCTGTCAATTGACCGACTTTGATGTAATGTGAGACGTGGCCTATTTGACTAACATTATAAGCTAACAAACATGCTAACAAGTAACGGTAACTTACCCAGAAAAACGTGCCAGCCGACAAACTGTCTTTGTTAGTCACCTTCTGCTCTTCCATTATTGAAATGGTGTCTTCTGGCACCCCTCGCCCACGTAGAAACTCACTTAAATCAGACACTTTCCGTCCACAGGTTGGTTCACCAACTGCACGCCTCTACATGTCTCTGTCATTAAGCTGATGACTTCCAAGTACCCACAATTCCGAGATTAAAGTCAGAATTTTGAGATTAAAGTCAGAATTCTGAGAATAAAGTCAGAATTGTGAGATTAAAGTCAGAATTGTGAGATTAAAGTCAGAATTCTGGCTGCCCTTTTTTTCCCAATGCCCCATTTTTTTATTTTTATAGTGGCCCTAATCCTCTTCTATACCATACTCTTCCGTACCGGTTCAACTAGAACAGAATGAAAAAAAAGTATTAAATTAAACACTCCCGCGGAGGTTTACGCCAAAAGATAGCTGATTAGCTCATTTCGCTGTCAATCAAAAAGGGATTCAGCCTCAGACAGATCATCCAATCATCATGCAGAAGCTGAGCGTCCGGGCCATCCGAGGCCGGCCCACTACCCCCAGAGACACTGAGAAGGGTAATGCTGCAGGCCGGAGCCCCGGTGGGCGTGGGTAAAGGGTGGAGCATGTGTCAATCATTTTCGACTGCAGCCAATCAGATACTACACTTTTGTTGTCAATCAATTTTTATTAAGCCAATTATCAGCCAGAGTTAGCTGTCAATCATTTTTTACTGCAGCCAATCTTAACAGATCTGCCAAACGAAGGCGGAAACTGCACGGAGAAGCTCTTTAAACAGAATGCCGCTCTTACACAAAAGTAGCTGAATAAAAACATTAGAAGAGCCATGACTTTAGACATTTTTAAATCATAGTTTAAAATACTTCTCACTTATTTTTCTGGAACGGCACTTTAATGTTTTTTTTTCCTTTATTGCACGTATTGCATCATTTGTACATCATATATATATGTGGCGAGTGTAAATTGTTAGCGGACACAAATTAAGTATTATATCGCGATCGATCGCCCAGTATAAGCTCCTCCGCCGAGCAGAGCGTTGAGGAGCGATTTCGATTGGAGGATCGTGCTCTAGCCTTTGAATATTAAAACCATTGTAGAAATTAAGCTCAGCAAGTAAAGTAAAAGAAGGACGCGATCACACAGTCTCATTGAAAAGGAGTTAATGAATAAAGTGCACCAACGCAAAACCCGTAACATAATCCAAATAAAGTTTGAAGACTGTTTTGATATAATCAAATGACGATGGAGTGTTGGAGTTATCGGACAGAGTTGATCAAATCAGAGGTAATCCAACTCAATGACTCCCGCAAAGATGTAATTAAACTCTGCCCACGAATTTCTCTTGGCGAAAGAGCATACGATAGCTAGCTAGCTCTCCATAATTATGACGATTAAAAGCAATGCCTGATTATATCAAAACAATACTGGTCTTCAAACTTTATTTGGATTATGTCACGGGTTTTGCGTTGGTTCACTTTATTCATTAACTCCCTACATTTTCAATGAGACTGTGTGATCGCGTCCTTCTTTTACATGTGCTCCATTGCTGGTCACATCTGAACTTAATTTCTACAATGGTTTTAATATTCAAAGGCTCTACAGCAGGGGTCGGCAACCTATGGCACGCGGGCCACCGTTGGCACGCCGAGGCATAATCAGTGGCACGCGACACGCTGGACCAGCATCAGCAAAAATTAATAATAAATAAAAAATAGAGCACGATCCTCCAATCGAAATCGCTCCTCAACGCTCTGCTCGGCGGAGGCGCTTATACTTGGCGATCGATCGCGATATAATACTTAATTTGTGTCCATTTACACCTCCCCTCCGCTAACAATTTACACTCGCCACATATATATATATATATATATATATATATATATATATATATATATATATATATATATATATATATATATATATATATATATGATGTAAATGATGCAATACGTGCAATAAAGGAAAAAAAAACATTAAAGTGCCGTTCCAGAATAACAAGTGAGAAGTATTTTAAACTTTTATTTAAAAATGTCTAAAGTCATGGCTCTTCTAATGTTTTTATTCAGCTACGTTTGTGCAATAATGGCATATACTTCTGTTTAAAGAGCTTCTCCGTGCAGTTTCCGCCTTCTTTTGGCAGATCTGTTAAGATTGGCTGCAGTAAAAAATGATTGACAGCTAACTCTGGCTGATAATTGGCTTAATAAAAATTAATTGACAACGAAAGTGTAGTATCTGATTGGCTGCATTCGAAAATGATTGGCACATGCTCCGCCCTTTACCCACGCCCACCGGGGCTCCGGGCTGCAGCATTACATATATGGAGACACTGAGCGTCCGATGGGCGGGACAAAGCCCAGAATTCATCCAATGGCTCGTCTCGTTTCGCTGCACTCTTTGCTTCGCTATTGAACTCTGTAGACACTCAGCGTCCACACCGTTTAAAGCACCGTGAAGCTGCGGGACTGAGTGAGAGGAAAGCCGCGTCGTTACCAGCAATAAGAAACTGATTCTGAACAAAAGTTGAGCGCGTTGTAGCGCATATTTAGTCAATGACATGTACACACAACAGTTTATGTTTGATCACTTATTTTTGACATTTTAGGGGAAGCTGAGCTTCCCCTGCAATCGCCACTGATATATATATATATATATATATGTGTTTTTGCGTGTGCGTGTGCGTGTGTGGCCAAGTGTAGAAGGAGGGAATCACACAAACCAGACAGCTCTAAAATTAATGTGGGGCTTTTATTTCCCGACTGATCCCAAAAGGACGCATCATTAATTGTATTAATTTGTATACATCTATATAACAACTATAAATTTAACAAGTACTTCAGAAAAAAAAGAAAGACAACAGTAGTGAACTGTTCATTCAAAAAATTACAGACACCGTGTTTAACAGAAGGACACTCCAATGGACATTCTTATCTCCCCTCTAAATCAAACAAAGATACATCTATATCAATAATTTTTACATTGTTACCACATAAACACGACACATAAACATTTAATAAAGTTAGTTGAAACACTTAAGCCGACATACTTCATGTTTTACAGAGAGGCGATTGGTGATACTGAGCAACGTCTCTGTCCGTTACAGTTTCAGTTAGGCTCTCGTGCTGGATGACGTCATACGTGCAATTATATACATGCACGAGAAACTGGCCTATACTACCTCTCACAACAGTGCCACCTACTGGATACTTAAAATAGCATGCGAGGCAAAGGAGAGAATGATGACCATTTCATATGGAAGTAATAACTTTATTATTCACCTGGCTATATATATATATATATATATATATATATATATATATATATATATATATATATATATATATATATATATATATATATAAACAGAAAAAATATTGCACATCATTATTGCATTTTGTCCAGTGTGTTGTGTTGGTTGTATGAATCATTGTCTGTTGTGTCTACATTAAAATTTTTAGTCTAAAAACCTATGTAGAATAAATATCAAATAAAGTAGAATGATATTTATTTTTAAACTTTCATTATTATTATTTATATTATTACACATTTTTCTGTGTAGACGTATGCCATCTTTAAAGGTGCTCAACAGATCTTATTTAAAGATGTACTGGGCTTAATTTAGTAATTTCCATCGTGATTGGGACAGACGCTCCCTCTACAACAGCTGGCCATTACATTTAGACTCTTTAGTCTACTTCTGGGCACTGAAACGTAGTATGATGTGGGTTAATCTCAACTTTGAGGAATCTGTCAAAATGAATCTGATTGTACGTAAATCCAGGACTTTTATATTAGAATCCGTCGTTTGTGGCGTCTTGATTCACAGCCCACTCGGCCAGCCGCTCCTCCTGTCTTTCATTTACTTTGACGTTGAGTCCGTTCGGTCCGTGTTCTCGTTTTTTAAACGAGCTTCTTTGATTTTTCGCCTCCGTCTGCTCGTGTAGACTCGAATATCCCTCCGCGGCCGCACCGCCACCCTGGCTGCACACACGGGCACCAGCTAGCCCGCTAACGCCGCTGCCTGCTCGGCTTCCTTTGTCACTGGTTCTCAAGAGCGTATAACGAGGTTTAAAGACCAGGGGGCCGTGGGCACCGCACACGACGGGCAGACCTGTGTTAGTGGGTCCGGTACATCTGCGGGGTCTCTGCGGGGGAGATTCGCTGTTTTATTTCATGACAGTAATGCTATCCTGGCTAGCCCACTAGCGCGAGCTCGTTTAGCTAGCTTGGCTAGGTTGGTTGTTTATCTTCAACACGCGACCTGAGCACTGAATCCAGTGACAACACTCATAAATGTTCGGTCAGACCGAGCCAGTCTGGCATTGTGGTTTCAGTATCTTTCTATGTGATTGTAGAGTATTCGTCATTGGGTAATATATATATATAACATTACCGGACCGTTTAACCACTACAGAGCTTCGTGGTTGGTTGACCAGACTGCAGCGACCCGGTTGTTTTGTTACACGTCCGCGTTAAACACGTTCCGTTAAATAGTTACACAAATTCAAGTTCAGCAAAGTGCACAAAATGTTTCGGTATCTGGAAGACGTCGATGACAGTCCATACGTGATGTGAGTGCCTTTTTGTTTGTGGAATGTCTGGTGTAGTTTTCGAGAAGCTGCTGTGTTGGGTATACCTGCTGTCACCGGTCTACTTACACCATCTGTACTCAGTGCTGTGTTTGGGGTGACATTAAATCATACTGACCTGTATGACCACACTGATCACAAGTGTGCAGTTGTTCTGAGTGGGGTCGTTCTGTCTTGTCAGGGATCCATTTGCAGCTCACAGACGCCAGATGAGGAGTTTGTTTGGCCCCTTTGGATTTGAGCCTTTTCTCCTAAACCCGCAGATCCAGTCTCCTCGAACACACCTGCAGGTAGGGTACACACAGGTTCTTCACATCACACCTCTACACACACAGACCTGACCTGTACCGCACCTCAACACACAGACCTGTACCGCACCTCAACACACAGACCTGTACCGCACCTCAACACACAGACCTGACCTGTACCGCACCTCAACACACAGACCTGACCTGTACCGCACCTCAACACACAGACCTGACCTGTACCGCACCTCAACACACAGACCTGACCTGTACCGCACCTCAACACACAGACCTGACCTGTACCGCACCTCAACACACAGACCTGACCTGTACCGCACCTCAACACACAGACCTGACCTGTACCGCACCTCAACACACAGACCTGACCTGTACCGCACCTCAACACACAGACCTGACCTGTACCGCACCTCTACACACAGACCTGTACCGCACCTCTACACACAGACCTGTACCGCACCTCTACACACAGACCTGTACCGCACCTCAACACACAGACCTGACCTGTACCGCACCTCAACACACAGACCTGTACCGCACCTCAACACACACAGACCTGTACCGCACCTCAACACACACAGACCTGTACCGCACCTCAACACACACAGACCTGTACCGCACCTCAACACACACAGACCTGTACCGCACCTCCACACACACAGACCTGTACCGCACCTCCACACACACAGACCTGTACCGCACCTCCACACACACAGACCTGACCTGTACCGCGCACCTACACACAGACCTGTACCGCACCTCTACACACACAGACCTGACTTGTGTCGCACCTCTACTCAAACTCTGTGTCGCACCTCTACTCAAACTCTGCATGCAGTGCAGAAGGTTCAGGAGGGAGGCAGTATAGTGTCGCTCATCAAGGGTTTTATCCGAGGAGGCCATGTTCCCTTTCGTTAAGAAGTGAAGCTGAAACAAGGTATAAGTATTTCAACAGAACATTGACCATTTAAATAATGTGGTCTCTCTTGTTTTCTCTGTAGCCACAGGCTGGAGCCTTGGCACCCTTTGGCATGATGGGAATGGTATGTTCGTGTCCTTAATGAGACATTATTTATTTTCTTTTGTATTTTGAGTGTGAGGTATGGAGCTGTTTGGGGGTGTGAGATGTGGTGGTGGCTAGCACTTTGGGGGGTGAGATGTGTGTAGGTTTGTTTGATAGTTTGGGGGATAATATGGGTAGGGGTGTTGAGCAGTTTGGGGGATGTGGTGTAGTGTTTAACTAGTTTCTGGGGTGAGATGTGTAGGTGTGTTTGGTAGTCGGGTGAGATGTGTAGGTATGTTTGGTGGTTTGGGGGGGTTGAGATGTGTAGAGGTGAAACTGATGACTATTTGTTGTGTGTTGCAGGGTGGTGGCTTCATGGACATGTTTGACATGATGAACGGGATGATGGGAAATATGGTGAGTGTCTTTGTAGCTCATTAGTGCCGGAAGTATCCAGAGGCAGGGTGGTGTCCTCAGGGTTGGGAGTAACAGGATACATGTAACAGACTTGTGTTATTAGGAACTATTCAGTTACAACGAGAGAAAAAATACAGTAAATAGATTACTGGTACACTTTAAAGTATTATGATTACTAGCAGGATTACCACATAACCACATAGGATTACCACATAACCACATAGGATTACCACATAACCACATAGGATTACCACATAACCACATAGGATTACATACTCTCTTGTTCTTTTTATCCTTTTCAGATCTGGTGTAGTGAGTTGTTCCTGTGACTGTTGTCACACTGCAGTGTGGAATGTAATTAAAGGGTTAAAAGGTGTTCCATGCATTGTGTTTTCTCCCAGAGTGCATTTGAGGTGTTTTACTTAATTCCCATGGAACTAGAAGAGCAGTTTGTGAGCTACTTCTGGTGCCATTCATGCATTTCTCTGCTTTCATAAAATCTGCATTATATGATATTTCTTTGTTAAAATGGGAAGTTGCGTAACCAAGTCTAGAGGAAACATTTCTGGTAAATAGTGCTCTGCTGTTGAGTCACCTTGTGGAGTATGAAATCTGAAATCTGGAAGGTCTGAGCCACCGGGTAGGAAATGGTCAGGGTGTTTCATAACACATCAGGCATCGTATTGGCCTTACACCAGAAGATCTGTCTTCATGGCAATCTGAGTAACGTTAGTTGGAGCGTGGCTCATAGTGATGTGTGCAGCGCTGAACGCAAGTAAAATTAAGTGAAGAGAGCCAACATGGAAGAGCTGAAGAGTGCAAGGCGCGCTCGTTTGGCCTTTCGAAGGGTGCAAGGCGCGCTCGTTTGGCCTTTCGAAGGGTGCAAGGCGCGCTCGTTTGGCCTTTTGACAGGTGCAATTGTAGTCTTGTAATGTGCCCTTGTAATTGTGTTTTAGCTGTATATCTAACATTTGCAGGCTAATTTGCTTGTAGTGTCTTTCATTTTCTTCAGTTAGGGCTGGATAATAACAATATCAATATATATCGTGATAAACGTTTCAATAACTGATTATGATTTTAAAGCACATTTTCAATATTTTGATAAATGCTATTTACAACATTACTATGTTCATAACAGGCTGCTGCCGTTAGTTCATTGCATTCGGTGATTGATGACTTACACCACGTGCAACCAGTGCTCAGCAATAGCAGGCTATGCTAATTTTGGTTTGGCTCCAACGTGACATGTACTAGCTGCAAAATGAGTACCGCTGACCGCAATACAAATGTGACTGAACAAGCTTTAACAAGCGATAATAAAGCTGATGAAGGTAGTGATAGTTGATAAAGGGGAAAGACTAATTCTGTGGTGTGTGGAAGTGTTTCGGCTATTGAAGATATTAATATTGACAAAGCTGACGAGTTTGTTTATTTGATAATGATGTAGTGCTTCATGTTCATATATGAAGCCGAATACAAATAAAAGGTTGACTGATTTATTTGTACTATTTTTATTTCTAAAGTAAATATAGTTTTATAGGAGGAGGTTTCGTATACAGTGCCTTGCAAAAGTATTCACCCCCCTTGGATTTTTCCCTATTTTACTACATTACAACCTGTATGTATTGTTTTTTTTATCTGAATTGAATGTGATGCATCTGCACAAAATAGTCTACATTTTAGAAGTGAAATGAGGAAAAAATATATGTATAAAAAAAATATGAAAATAAAAAACTGAAAATTGGCAAGTGCATATGTATTCACCCCCTTTGTTATGAAGCCCCTAAAAAGTTCTGGTGCAACCAATTACCTTCAGAAGTCACATACTTAGTGAAATGAAGGCAATCATTGTGCAATCTAAGTGTCACATGATCTGTCAGTATATACACACCTTTTCTGAAAGACCCCAGAGGCTGCAACACCATTAAGCTAACCAAACAACACCATGAAGACCAAAGAGCTCTCCAAGCAAGTCAGGGATAAAGTTGTAGAGAAGTATAAGTCAGGGTTGGGTTATAAAAAAATATCCAAATCTCTGATGATCCCCCGGAGCACCATCAAATCCATCATCATCAAATGGAAAGAACATGGTACCACAACAAACCTGCCAAGAGAGGGCCGCCCACCAAAACTCTCAGCCCGGTCAAGGAGGGCATTAATCAGAGAGGCAGCACAGAGACCAAAGGTAACCCTGAAGGAGCTGCAGAGTTCCCAAGCAGAGACTGGAGTATCTGTCCATATGACCACAATAAGCCGTACACTCCATAGAGCTGGGCTTTATGGAAGAGTGGCCAGAAAAAAACCTTTACTTACAGGCAAAAATAGGAAGGCTCGTTTCGAGTTTGCAAAAAGGCATGTGGGAGACTCCCAAACTGTATGGAGGAAGGTACTGTGGTCAGATGAAACCAAAATTGAACTTTTTGGCCACCAAGGAAAACGCTATGTCTGGCGCAAACCCAACACATCTCATCACCCCAAGAACACCATCCCCACAGTGAAACATGGTGGTGGAAGCATCATGCTGTGGGGATGTTTTTCAGCAGCAGGGACTGGAAAACTGGTCCGAGTCGAGGGGAAGATGGATGGTGCTAAATACAGGGATATTCTTGAGCAAAACCTGTTTACGTCTGTCAGTGATTTGAGACTAGGGCGGAGATTTACCTTCCAACAGGACAATGACCCAAAGCATACTGCTAAAGCAACACTTGAGTGGTTTAAGAGGAAACATGTAAACATATTGGAATGGCCTAGTCAAAGCCCAGACCTTAATCCAATTGAGAATCTGTGGTCAGACTTGAAGATTGCTGTTCACCAACGAAAACCATCTAACTTGAAGGAGCTGGAGCAGTTTTGCCATGAGGAATGGGCAAAAATTCCAGTGGCAAGATGTGGCAAACTCATAGAGACTTATTCAAAGCGACTTGCAGCTGTAATTGCTGTAAAAGGTGGCTCTACAAAGTACTGACTTACGGGGGTGAATAGTTATGCACACTGATGTTTTCAGTTATTTTGTCCTATTTGTTGTTTGCTTCACAATAAAAAAATGTTAAATGTTGAAAATTGTAGGCATGGTCTGTAAATTAAATGATGCAGACCCTCAAATATTCCCTTTGAATTTCAGGTTGTGAGGTAACAAAATGTGAAAAATGTAAAGGGGGGTGAATACTTTCGCAAGGCTTGACATTCATTTTTCAGACATTGCAGGTACAGACATCCTTTGTGGGCATTCTTGGCAGTTTTCTGTGGGATTTATATTGTTCATATCGATCTTGCAATTATATCATATTGACCGAAATTAATAAAAACATCGTGATTTAAATTTTGCCCATATTGTCCAGCCCTATATTCAGTTGAACTTTTGTTTGACAAACCCACCTAGTCATTATTCTCATATAATCTCCAGCACAGTCAGTCATTGTGTAAACAATGCTATATGTAATATAATATACACAAAAATAGCTAATATCTATTTAACCTGTATTATAGTACAGAGAATAAAAGATTAATGATGCCTTGCTTGCTAAATTAACTGGTGTTTATTGTGGTCACATTGGGCTAGGGTTAGTTGATATGATGTTTATTGGGGTCACATTGGGCTGGGGTTAGTTTACATGATGTTTATTGGGGTCACGTTGGGCTGGGGTTAGTTTACATGATATTTTTTGGGATCACGTTGTGCTTCAGTTAGTGGTGGGCCGTTAACGGCGGTCGTTAATTTGATACTCTTATCGGGCGATATAAAAATTATCGCCGTTAATATATTCTTAAAGTTGGGTTGGGAACTGGGACAAAATGGTTAAGCAAACTATGATGACTTTCAACTTGATAGTTTAGCTCGGCTGTATTCCTAACCAAATTGCACAGTAGGGGCGAGAATGAGTTTTCAAACCTGTGAATTACAAATCGTACGTGTGTTTACATGAATGCCGCCACGAAGTCGCCAGGTTTGATTAATGGAAAATTCATTTTTAGGAACGTAAAGTGTTACCGGAGCGGAGCTCGGAGCGGTCGTTTTCTGCATGGTCCTAGCGCTAAATTCGTCGCTATTAAAATATATCTTTTTAACCGTTAAAACTGCAGAGTACGGAGCCCAGGAGGCGACATGGGTAAAAAATAAAAATGAAATGAGGGAACGTTTTACCATTCGTGCTCACGATTTATTAATTCGTGCGCACGATTAACAATTCGTGCACACGTTTTGTTTTAATCGTGCGCACGTTTTCATTCATTCATTTGCAAACCCTACTGGCCTAAGCACATACATTGCAGATACAAGGATTTATGCCACAATGAACAGAGATACGTTTATTAGGCAGGTCTTGCTTTGTGTTTCAGGTTTGAAAAGTACTTTAAAATGCTTGAAATTGTAACTACTTCGTTTCACAACAATTATCTGTCTAACTGAACAGTTCTCTTGTATTAGGTTAACAAATACGAGCCTCTTGTAATTCCAGGACGAAACATGAGAGAACGTGAAGATGTTCAGATTGGGCGTTTTGGAAAATAAACAACCATTAAATAATGTGATTAAAAGCGAAATATTTCGAATCATTTCGAGTATATGTATAAATGTTTAACTTATTTAAGTTTATCGTGCTGGGAAATATTGAACTGGACCTTGAAAGTGACATACAAGTGCTTGAATTCCATCTTATAAAGGTGTATGAACCCTGCAAACATGACTTTGTTCATTGCGCTGAGGCGCGGCGCGCGCGAAGTTACAAATTTCGAGAGGTGCACAACCTCGCGAATCGACAGCGTGCTAGACCCTCACGCACGGGCAGAGCCACAGCACGCGGACCCTCGCACCGCTCGCGACGTGTCAAGTATAAACCAGGCTTAAGAATCAGTGATCTCTACCAAGACATGCCATTAAGTCTTCCAGAACCTTGAAGCTGGTCAACAACGTCAATAACTTCCTCTATGTTAGCTATGTTATAAACCAGGCTTTATACTTGACGCGTTGCGAGTACTTTTCAAACCTGAAACACAAAGCAACATTAAAATTAGTCATAAATGTTCATTAAAAGACTTAGAATTCGCTTCAGATGCCGTTTACTGATTGATTCCCCGCTGTGCAAGGGAAGCTACAATGTCCTCATGACGCATAAGCAAATAAAACCTAATAAACGTATCTCTGTTCATTGTGGCATAAATCTAAACAATCAAAATATATACAGTTTCAGGGAACTGTTACTGCCTCTCTCCTTGTATCTGCAATGTATGCGCTTAGGCCAGTAGGGTTTGCAAGTGAATGAATGAAAACGTGCGCACGATTAAAACAAAACGTGTGCACGAATTGTTAATCGTGTGAACGAATTACTAAATCGTTAGCACGAGTTTAATTAAAACGTGCGCACGATTAAAACAAAACGTGCGCACGAATTGTTAATCGTGCACACGAATTAATAAATCGTGAGCACGAATTACAGAAAACGTGCGCTCGAATGGTAAAACGTTCCCTCGTTTAGTTTTTATTTTTTACCCATGTCCCCTCCCGGGCTCCATAGCAGAGGACCAAAACTGACTTTTGAAAATTACGTCCGTGAGATTAAATGTACTAAATGTTGGCTTACATTTCAAATATCATGTTTAGCTGAATAAACATGTTATCAACCCCTTTTAATGTACAGTATGTAGGCTTACAAATTCATGTTTAACTGAATAAACCGTTGAACACGAGTAGCCTACATTTTATTGAGCAAGTAATATCTTTAAGTATCAAAGTAGCTTCCTCAAGCAGTCATTGATGCATTTTGGAAACAGGAGATGAGCCCCTGGTCTAATGCACCCTCTGTATTAAGAAACCCTATCTCAAATCTGACTTTTAGTCATTACTTGGGTAGCACGCATATGAGCCATTTTAATATAGATTAATCTAGATTAATTTCAAGATTTCAGTGAGATTAATCTAGATTTAAAAAATTAATCTATGCCCACCCCTAGCTTCAGTACATAGAGCCTGTCCAACGCTGTAGCATAAATTCACCTTGGAGGCTGAATGTTCATAGTAAACCATAATATTTAGTTTAATATTAGTGCTACCAAGTGCTGTAAATTAATCCAGCAAGTAAATAAAGATTAGGGGTAATCCTAACCCAGATGCTAAAATTTAGATTAGTGGTAACCCTAACCCAGATGTTTTTAGGTAGATTTTTAGCTATACTGAGAGTTAGCAAAGAAAATATTGTTACTTTAGGTTCATTCTGACTATCTACACACACACACACACACACACACACACTCTTCTATTCTTACTGATGTTATTCTTACTGAAGCAGGGGCCTGCTTCAAAAAGAGTGTGTGTGTGGGGGGGGGGGGGGTGGATTTATTTACTCGGATGTAAATGTATCTGTGTGTTGAGCTGATGGTTTGGCTCTGCAGGAGAGGATGTCAGGATCTCCAAGCTGTCAGACCTTCTCCTCCTCCACAATCATCTCCTACTCCTCCATGGACAGTGGGGCCCCCAAAGTTTACCAGCAGACTAGTGAAGTGCGCACTGCTCCTGGAGGGGTGAGAGATGCCCTACACACACACGCGCGCGCACACACACACTTTTCCTCAGGATTCAGAGAACATGCATGAACACATAGTGCATGTCTGACAGTGTGTTGTCCTCTAGCTGCTGGCCATGTTGAGTCTGTTCCTGTGTGTTTGTTTGTGCGTGCGTGTGTGTGTGTGCCCACGTGTGCAGATCAGAGAGACTCGTCAGTCTATGCGAGACAGTGAAAGTGGTATGGAGAGGATGTCCATTGGTCACCACATTGGAGAAAGAGCACATGTGATGGAACGTTCCAGAAACCGCCGTACAGGTGATCGAGAAGACAGGCAGGATTTCATCAACCTGGAGGAGAGTGAGTCCATGTTCTTCCCTAGACACTAATACCTCACCCCTCTGTGTACACAGAGCCTGCTCACACCAGCTGGTGGGGGTTGTTGTCTGTGTTTTCAACTCATTTGTGATTAGGTTATAGGTTTAGAAGTAACATTATACATTATATTCTCTCTCTTTCTCTCCCTCTTTCCCTGTAAGATGAGGCAGCTGCCTTTGATGAGGAGTGGAGGAGAGAATTGGGGCGATATGGTCCCCCTAATGTTCGTGGGCTGGAATATGGGCGGGACCGTAGGGCGGGACCTCAGCTGGCCTTGACCGCACCCCCAGACTCCTCCTCCCCAGTGCCCCGTCATGAGTCGCCACGACACCCAGCTCGCCCCCGTTATGACTGGTGAGGACTCGGTTCACTCATCCTCCTGAGTGGTGTTTGTTATGACTGGTGAGGACTGGGTTCACTCATCCTGACCTGACTGGTGTTTGTTATGACTAGTGAGGACTGGGTTCACTCATCCTCCTGACTGGTGTTTGTTATGACTGGTGAGGACTGGGTTCACTCATCCTCCTGACTGGTGTTTGTTATGACTGGTGAGGACTGGGTTCACTCATCCTGACCTGACTGGTGTTTGTTATGACTAGTGAGGACTGGGTTCACTCATCCTCCTGACTGGTGTTTGTTATGACTGGTGAGGACTGGGTTCACTCATCCTCCTGACTGGTGTTTGTTATGACTGGTGAGGACTGGGTTCACTCATCCTCCTGACTGGTGTTTGTTATGACTGGTGAGGACTGGGTTCACTCATCCTCCTGACTGGTGTTTGAATCTCATTTTCAAGGCAGCAGTAGCATGTTCAGGCATTGTTTCTGACTGGCTGTGTGTTCACAGGTGAGCGAGATCTTCAGGACCAGTGAAGGACATGAGAGGAGGAGCACTGGGAGTTCTGGACTGATCTCCTGTACGCGCTGTCCTGCAGTGTGTGTGCGTGTCTGCGTTTGTGTGCCTGCATGTGTGTGTCTGTGTGCGCGCCTGCGTGTGTGTGTGTCTGTATGTGTGCGCCTGTGTGTGTGTGTGTGTGTGCGTGCGCGCCTGCGTGTGTGTCTGTATGTGTGCGCCTGTGAGTGTGCGCGTCTGCATGTGTGTGTGCGTGCCTGTGTGTGTGTGTGTGTCTGTATGTGTGCCTCTGCGTGTGTTTCTGTATGTGTGCCTCTGCGTGTGTGTGTGTGTGTCTGTATGTGTGCCTCTGCGTGCGTGTGTGTGTGTGTGTGTGTATGCCAGCATGCAGGGCTGAGGCTGTACAGGATTAAAATGTTCATATGCTAACCTCATCCCAGGGCTGAGTACCCAACATATATATATATATATATATATATACACATACATACACACACACACACACACACACACCAGCTTTCAGTCTGTGACCTGTAAGCATATATGCATCATTGGAAGTTCAGCACACATGCACATACATGCAGGCATAAACACACGCAGGCATAAAGACACACACACACACACATACACACACGTATGTATACATGTGCGCGTCTACGTACTTGCAAACACATGCACGCGTACACACCCTCAAGTGCATTCATGCATGCACACACACACACATTCATGCATGCACACACACACACACATTCATGCATGCACACACACACACACATACACACACACACACACATACACAGTTTGACAATTTTAGTAAGTCATTCCCATGCTTCCAACATTTAAATATGTAAATGTGTAATAATGCACTACAGAGTCCAGCACATACACACACTCACACTCGTGTACGCACACATTGTGTTGTTGATACTATGGTAATATGTGGGTTGAATTGTATACTGTTCACTAGTTAACCTTATTAACAAATAAAATAAAGTCTTGTTAGGTCATTGTCTTCTTATTGAGCAGCTCGTGTTTTTTTCTTTGAAGATGCATTTCAGTTCAGAGCCTGTATATGTGGCCAGTTCAGAGCCTGTATATGTGGCCAGTTCAGAGCCTGTATATGTGGCCAGTTCAGAGCCTGTATATGTGGCCAGTTCAGAGCCTGTATATGTGACCAGTTCAGAGCCTGGATATGTGGCCAGTTCAGAGCCTGGATATGTGGCCAGTTCAGAGCCTGTATATGTGGCCGGTTCAGAGCCTGTATATGTGGCCAGTTCAGAGCCTGTATATGTGGCCAGTTCAGAGCCTGTATATGTGGCCAGTTCAGAGCCTGTATATGTGGCCAGTTCAGAGCCTGTATATGTGGCCAGTTCAGAGCCTGTATATGTGGCCAGTTCAGAGCCTGGATATGTGGCCAGTTCAGAGCCTGTATATGTGGCCAGTTCAGAGCCTGTATATGTGGCCAGTTCAGAGCCTGTATATGTGGCCAGTTCAGAGCCTGTATATGTGGCCAGTTCAGAGCCTGTATATGTGGCCAGTTCAGAGCCTGTATATGTGGCCAGTTCAGAGCCTGTATATGTGGCCAGTTCAGAGCCTGTATATGTGGCCAGTTCAGAGCCTGGATATGTGGCCAGTTCAGAGCCTGGATATGTGGCCAGTTCAGAGCCTGTATATGTGGCCAGTTCAGAGCCTGTATATGTGGCCAGTTCAGAGCCTGTATATGTGGCCAGTTCAGAGCCTGTATATGTGGCCAGTGGTTGCAGCAGCACTACTCCTGCTTAGCAGTGTTGGACAAATGTGAACCTCAGGTTTGTTGCTCATCCTGTTCAGTGTTGCAGCAGCACAAGTTTGTCTCGTACTTATGAGCTATTTATCACAGCCAAAAGGATGAGACTCTCCCTCACCCTCTCACTCTCTCCCTCCCACTCTCCTCCCCTCACACACTCACCCTCTCACTCTCTCCCTCACACATTCACTCCCCCACCCCACACGCTCTATTCCAGGTGCTTGTTTGTTTGCTCTGGTTAATTGGTTGCTTACATTCCATAGAAGCCAATAGTGTAAAAATGGTCTGCCAATTGCTCTGCCAAATCATGCATATTAATTTATGTAAAAATTGCTTGTTTACTAATTATTGGAACATATGCAAATCAATGTCCTGAGTCTTTCTAAGTGATTGGAAGGTATGGAGAGGCATAACTGTAGGCTTTTTGATGTTGACATTTCCTGATTAAAAAAACAAAAACTTTTTGTAATAAAATCTATTTCTCTGTTTTCAGAACAAGTGATCAGCCAAAGTTTCAACAGACCCGTCAAATGTGTGTGGTTTTCTGTGGATTATAGTCTTGTTCATTCTTGTTAAAATTGTTTTAAAAAATCCAATCCATGACTGCTGGGACCGTGAGCAGGGATGCGAGGCTAAACCCCTACAGAGCTGGGCTTAGAGGTCAGCTAAGACTAGGACTGGAGTGGAGTTCCAGTGTAAACAGCATAATGACTCTCGATCACTCTGTTGTGATGTGGAGTAGCTCAGGTGTGAACAAGTCTTGGATGTTAAAACCACTGGGACGTTCATATCAGCAGAAGCACAGACAGGACCAGCAGCACCAACGCTCCTCTTGCCAGGTTCTGCTACACACTGGGACGCCTGTGCTGCTCAATGTTTACAGGCATTGCCGCAAGATGCTAATAATATGTTGTTTGATCACTCTCTGCCTTCTGAACATAATAGTCTTAATGAAGACACCCTAGAGCAGGGATGTTGGAGGCCTTGAGTCTACACACTGGTTCACCTGATCAGGTAACTGACAGGATGTGTAGCCATGTTTGAATCATCAGACCATGCTAGATTCGTTTCTCTATCTCTCTCATTCGCTCCTCATCAGTGACTACTAGGATCTGTTAAACAAATAATGTCAACTTAGGTTGCCATTTTAATGCCTGTACCTGTTGTTGCTTCCTTATTCTGTATTAAAGAACGGCAGAATGCAGATTTGTAGGTAGAGCAGCTGATGGATACACAGCTCACTGAATCACTGCTTAGATCAGCTCACTGAATCACTGCTCAGATCAGCTCACTGAATCACTGCTTAGATCAGCTCACTGAATCACTGCTCAGATCAGCTCACTGAATCACTGCTTAGATCAGCTCACTGAATCACTGCTCAGATCAGCTCACTGAATCAATCACTGCTCAGATCAGCTCACTGAATCACTGCTCAGATCAGCTCACTGAATCACTGCTCAGATCAGCTCACTGAATCACTGCTCAGATCAACTCACTGAATCACTGCTCAGATCAGCTCAGCTGTTTGAGTTATAATGAGATAAATTTCCTTTAGTAAAGCTCTAGCCCTCCCAGTAAATGAATGTAAAGAAAGAATCGATTAACCACAGCTCTCACTACCAGGAGTTTGGAAATGGTCACATTTTAAAAATGTTTTATGTCAACTCTTTTTCGGTTAGTACTAATACAACCCTAATGACCTTTACATGAAAAATAATACAACAATCCTTTAAATGCAAAATACAGTAGAATCATTGCTCACACTGACAATTATAAATCACTAAAACAAAACACAGCAGTAGTTCCATGTCCACTGAAATAGTGGAGCGCTATATTACTCCAAAACATCTATTGGTCATGTAGTGTTGTTACTCCAAAACATCTATTGGTCATGTAGTGTTATTACTCCAACACATCTATTGGTCATGTAGTGTTGTTACTCCAACACATCTATTGGTCATGTAGTGTTGTTACTCCAACACATCTATTGGTCATATTGGTCATGTAGTGTTGTTACTCCAACACATCTATTGGTCATGTAGTGTTGTTACTCCAACACATCTATTGGTCATGTAGTGTTGTTACTCCAACACATCTATTGGTCATGTAGTGTTATTACTCCAACACATCTATTGGTCATGTAGTGTTGTTACTCCAACACATCTATTGGTCATGTAGTGTTATTACTCCAACACATCTATTGGTCATATAGTGTTGTTACTCCAACACATCTATTGGTCATGTAGTGTTGTTACTCCAACACATCTATTGGTCATGTAGTGTTGTTACTCCAACACATCTATTGGTCATGTAGTGTTGTTACTCCAACACATCTATTGGTCATGTAGTGTTGTTACTCCAACACATCTATTGGTCATGTAGTGTTGTTACTCCAACACATCTATTGGTCATATTGGTCATGTAGTGTTGTTACTCCAACACATCTATTGGTCATGTAGTGTTGTTACTCCAACACATCTATTGGTCATGTAGTGTTGTTACTCCAACACATCTATTGGTCATGTAGTGTTATTACTCCAACACATCTATTGGTCATGTAGTGTTGTTACTCCAACACATCTATTGGTCATGTAGTGTTATTACTCCAACACATCTATTGGTCATATAGTGTTGTTACTCCAACACATCTATTGGTCATGTAGTGTTGTTACTCCAACACACAGAGACGGTCTTTGCATAGAGGCGTTGCTAGGCAATTGCCTTGGGCCCCTCCCACTGTAGGGCCCCCTTGTTTAGCTAAAGCCAGCTTCACACAACACGACTTTTCAGTCGTCAGTTCGCACTACACGACTGGTTTTGCTGTAATAGCGAGTCTTTCAGTTGTGGCTTTCACACTACATGACTGATCGGCGACGCGGGCTCACGAATTAAACGACTGGGGAATCGCCGACTCATCTGGCTGCCGTCCAAAAACACGAAAACGAAACTAGCGAGAACCAGCAACACCACGAAGAAGATAAAAACAATGTACATGCACTCCACATTTTCGTTATTATTTTTTTTTACCGTTTAAACACTCCATAGTCCCGAATTGCCAGACGTATTTCATCTGTCCGTTGCAGTGAACATAGATATAGTCAATCGCACTATTATTTCACAATAACTTAAACACAGTGTTGTAGTAAAGTTGTAAGAAAGGTGAGGATTTTGTGTGTTTGCTGGGTTACTGTTTTGAAAACATTCTTGAAAGTTTTTTACATTCTTCAGAGATATCTTCAGCGGTGCCGCGGTTCTCTCTCCGCGTTCCCATTGGCTGTAGCTAGACGCTGCTGGTGACTCAGTCGCCGACTGGGCTAGATATTAAACATGCTAGATATTAAACATGCTAGATATCTGCCGGTCGTCTGCGATGAGTCGGCGAGCGTCTTTCAGCAGTTCACACTACACGACTGAGCGAGCGCCAAGTGATTGCCGATTTGCCTCCGACCACAGTTTCTGTCGGCGATCTACAAAAACAGTCGGCGACTGAAAAACCAGCCTAAAATCGTGTAGTGTGAACCTGGCTTAACTTATCTCTCGCATATTAATGTTGATGGGCCCCCTAGCTAAATTCGCCTTGAGCCCCCAAATTGCTAAGTCCGCCACTGCCAACACATCTATTGGTCATGTAGTGTTGTTACTCCAACACATCTATTGGTCATGTAGTGTTGTTACTCCAACACATCTATTGGTCATGTAGTGTTGTTACTCCAACACATCTATTGGTCATGTAGTGTTGTTACTCCAACACATCTATTGGTCATGTAGTGTTGTTACTCCAACACATCTATTGGTCATGTTGTCTTATTACTCTAAAATGCAGTAATTTGTCTTCATGAGATTACTCTCTCTTCTTTTTCTCTCAGCTTCACCTCAAGTTTGTTAAACTATTCCCCAACAAAAATGTCTGGGTATTTTTTTTACATTTACATAATCCTTCTCCATTTTTTTTACAAGTGAGATGTAGCCACAGAACATGATAGAACTAACATCAGAAACAATAGCTATGAAACAATGAATTCAATACCAACATAGTGATGGCTTTTACAGGAATCTGTGGAGATACACAGCTCACATTGCAACTGACCCCTCTACAGCTGACCCTTCTGACCCCTCTACATTTACATTTACATTTTATGGCATTTGGCAGACGCCCTTATCCAGAGCGACTTACATTTAATCTCATTTTTATACAAGTGAGCAATTGCTCAGGGGCACCTCAGTCATGGCCTCAGGTCTGGGAATCGAACCCACAACCCTCCGGTCACAAAAACAGTTCCCTAACCGCCAGGTCATGACTGCCCTCTACAGCTGATCCCTCTACAACTGACCCTTCTGACCCCTCTACAGCTGATCCCTCTACAGCTGACCCCTCTACAACTGACCCTTCTTCCCCTCTACAGCTGATCCTTCTGACCCCTCTACTCCTCTATAGCTGACACCTCTATAGATGATCTCTCTACTTTTATAACCAACTGTAACCAACTGAGTGGGTGGTTTTATCCAAACCGAATACGCTGCAAGAGACAGCACTAGTATGACTGTAAGGGGAGGAAGGAGTGCTCCATTCTCTGTTCTGATTTCTGTATGGACCACTCCAGAATATTCTGTTCCATGTTGTAATGGCTGTGAGGATCAGTAAGGAATGCTCCATTACTGATTTATAAACAATAATTGGCTATGGGTCATAGCCATGTTTAATGTACAATATTTTGTTTTGGTAAAATGTAGCAAACATTTACAATTGCCTCCTTTAGTAGGTGCTCCAGAGTGACTTACAAAAGTGTTCATTTGTTTCCATGGCAGAATCCTCCTGCTAGTATACTAGACTTTAGTATACTAACTTTAGTCTACAGACACCACTAAGCCAGAGGGAAACCACACAAAGAAGGTGCATACAGTATTGTTTCTTTGTTAGAAGAATAAGTGAAGGAATAATGATTATTCATACGATTTAAATGACCATGGATCATTCACGAGAAGTGGGACTTTGTGTTTGCAGACAGCGAGAGACTCTGATGTGTGGACAGGGTCTTTATCCTCATTCCACCGTCTGGATGCTGGCACACAAGAGGCATATCCCTGACTCTTAAGGGGTGGAGCTTCACAAGAAGCATATCCCTGACTCTTAAGGGGCAGAGCTTCACAAGAGGCATATCCCTGACTCTTAAGGGGCGGAGCTTCACAAGAGGCATATCCCTGACTCTTAAATTTAATGAATGACCGCAAACATTCACTTACATATAGGCACTTATTTATATACATTATCAATCCAGTTCTATTCACATAGATCATATTTATTAGTTTTACATAATTTTGCCTTTGTTCAAAGGTATCTACAAAATTATGTAAATCGTCAAGCACACATATAAATGCCATTATTATGTATTTGTATTATTTTTTATTATGTATTTGTATACTTTCGTGGGTAAAAATGTATGTAATTTGTGAGGACCAGCACGAGGGACCAACCGAATCTTCCCCCTGCATTGTTCCATACTTGTAAGGAACTAGTGGCAGTGCAGACACAGAGAACGGGAGAGGACCACGAGGTAGCAAACGCTTCTTACTGAAATAGTGAATAGTGAATGCATGCAAAGCTCACCCGCTTCAATCGGTAGTTGGAGCGCGAGCAGTCAGGGCACAGACGTACGTGATAACGCACGCGCACTTCTTTCGCTGGTTACTATGGTTACAACACAATGGAAGACGGGACAGAAGTCTGTTACGAAAGGGAAAGACTGCAAGAGAGAGAGAGAGAGAGAGTCGCTTGGCTGGTCATATTGTTACACTGTTTAAACTGAAATTAGGTCCTTGACTATTGCAATCTTGAGTCGTGTTGAAAAGCTCATATGATTTTCATAAAATGACACAGGTATGACGAGCTATCCGATCATTTTAAACGTGGTTAAAGTGTGAACTGAAAATAGGATCAGCAGTTACACACACACACACACACACACACACATATATATATATATATATATATATATATATATATATATATATATATATATATATATATATATATATATATATATACACACGTTTATATATATTTATCTCTCACCATATATATATATATATATATATATATATATATATATATATATATATATATATAATGTGAGAGAGTGAACCCACTTGACGTTGTGAGAGGGTTTAGTGTGGTAGCGGTTTGACTAACTGAACTAGTGCTAGCTTAACAAAACCCAAGTATTTTTCAGTACAACCACCCCAGCACGCTTCTCTTTTCCTTCTCTCTCCTCCTCTTTTCTGTCTCTCTCTCCTCCTCTTCTCTGTCGTGCATCCTTCGCTCCCCTCCGTGGAATTTTTGTCCGTGCCCACTGCAAAAAAAGAGTCCAAGTGGTCTTGACAGAGGAGAGGGAAAGAGAGAGGTGGAGAAAGAAGAAGAGAGGTGGAGAAAGAAAGAGAGAGGTGGAGAAAGAAAGGGGGTGGGGAGGAAGCCAACGTACGCATCAATTTGTACAGTGTTCGGCGGCACCCCGTTTTCTGCACTGGGTTGTAGAGCTGAGAGGATCCGAGTGTGTGTGTGTGTGTGTGTGTGTTTACCGGGCTCCTCTAATACCCTCACCCTCTACCTACCTACCCTCACCCTCTACTTACCCCTACTCCAACCCTCTACTCCACCCAGGACGTGTGTGTGTGCAGCCTGTGTGTAGGTCAACATACAGTACAGCTACACGGCGCGGGAGGAAGAAAGGAATACGCATCGCTGGACAGCAGAGGTAAGGAGAAGAGAAAATGGATGCTCATTTCTTAGTCGCTGTTCTTTTCCACAGTCGAGTCGGGCTTTCTTATATCGTTCTGGCCTTTGTGCGATAGCGATCATGTTTAGTAAGGATCATAGTTTGAAGCGAACGTGTGTTTCCACGTAAGACACATAGGTTTGCACTGGTAACGCCATTCTTACGCCATTCTACTGCGAGATCTTCACATGTGGACACAACGTTAAACTGGGCCACGCCGAGCTGCGAGCTGCTCCGTCTGGCCCAGATCACATATGCATCTGCACAGATCCAGCCAACGCATTGTGTGCGCGCTGTGATCCAGAGGTCGTCTTGTTAGTACAGTAGCTGGGAGCCTCGCCTCTGCGTTGCGTGTGTGTAACACTGAACGGGGAGGAGGAGGAAGAGGAGGAGGAGGAAGAGGAGGGCTGTTGAAGCACACAGTTAGCGGCGCAGGTCACGTTCGGGACTTTACTTACACTGCACGCGTGTGTTCAGCAGTCCACCACATGTATACAAAAGAATACAAAATCGTGTGTGTGCGTGCGGTTCGGTTGCGCGTGTTTCAGACAGAGGTGTGTGTGTGTGTGTGTGTGTGTGTGTGTGTGTGTGTGTGTGTGTGTGTGTGTGCAGTGAACAGTGGGTCTTTGGTATGCATGGTCCCTAGCCAAAATGCTGGCAATGGACGTCTGATGAAGGAACCCTCACCTGGATAGGACACTGTGTGTCACTGTGTTATTTGGATATATTATCTTAAGGTTATATTGTCTACACTGTAATCTGTGGTTTTCTACCCAGGAGGTGTTAGCGTTGGTGGACAGATATAGCAGAACCTGGGTTTGATTGTGCATGAACAACACCGGTCTGTGTTTACTGTACATTACACAGGTTGAGCAGATGTGATCATGTGCAGTTCACATTAGTACTGCCCCCGTAAATACCACTTGACAGGGTGTAAAAATACGTAAAAATACATTCCTTCCCATAAAGGCCTTACTAAATACACTCCATCAAATGTGTCTCACTCTGTTCATGTTCTATATATAGTATCACTCACTTTATATGAAGTGTGTGTCTGTGTGTGTGTGATTAGGTTGGGTGTGCTGTGCTGGAGTTAGAGTGTGTGTGTGTGTGTGTGTGTGTGTGTGTGTGATTAGGTTGGGTGTGCTGTGCTGGGGTTTGAGTGTGTGTGTGTGTGATTAGGTTGGGGGTGCTATGCTGGGAGTGTGAGTGTGTGTGTGTGTGTGTGTGTGTGTGTGTGTGTGTGTGTGTGTGTGTGTGTGTGTGTGTGTGTGTGTGTGTGTATAATATATAAATAATCTTTTTCCTCATATTCAGGCCTGTGAGGGTGTGGGTGGTGTTTTCACTGTTCCTCTAGTAAGACTCGTGGTATGATGGTATGAGTCTGGATCTGTTGGACCTGCTCTTTCAGCACAGGGGTCACAGCCCCAAGATACCCAGTCACCACTGGGACAACCTTGGTGTTAACCTCCAGCACTCTCTATATAACCTCCGACACACATCTTACTCTCATATATGTATATACACTCGTACTGAAATACTGGCTTTATAATTGATAATCTAGTAGGTTGAAATATAAGTGTTTAATATAACATTTTATCTTATATTGCACTTACAGTATTTACTAGCATGTTTAACCTATATCACACTTACAGTATTTACTAGCATGTTTAACATATTTTAACCTATATCACAGTTAAAGTATTTACTAGCGAGTTTAATATATTTTAACCTGTCACACATACAGTATTTACCAACATGTTTAACATATTTTAACCTATATCACAGTTACTGTATTTACTAATATTTAAGTGTGACATAAGAATAGCGTGGGTGAGGGATGAGACATCTAGTGAGCCGTGAACACAAGACACTTCTTACAAAAAGCAAAGTAAAAGATGAACAGAGAACAAATCTGACACACAACCAGGACAAAGTGAATACAAAGACCAGCAAACACTACAAATACTGGGATTGGAATACATAAACAATGTGTGTTAATAGGGTGTAGGTGTAACTAATGATTGACTAATGAGGGGTGTGGTTACTAACCAGAGGGGTGTGGTTACTAATAAGTGGGGTGTGAGTACTAACCAGAGGGGTGTGGTTACTAATAAGAGGGGTGTGAGTACTAACCAGAGGGGTGTGGTTACTAATAAGTGGGGTGTGAGTACTAACCAGAGGGGTGTGGTTACTAACCAGAGGGGTGTGGTTACTAATAAGAGGGGTGTGAGTACTAACCAGAGGGGTGTGGTTACTAACCAGAGGGGTGTGGTTACTAATAAGAGGGGTGTGGTTACTAACCAGAGGGGTGTGGTTACTAACATGGCAGGCTGTACCCTGAGCACTTGTGAAGGGGGAGGGTGCCGTGCTATTACATTAACCTTTATATTATTTTCCAATGTTTAATATACGTTAGTGTTTAATGTACGTTAGTGTTTAATATACGTTAGAGTTTAATATATGTTAGTGTGTAATATACGTTAGTGTTTAATGTACGTTAGTGTTTAATATACGTTAGAGTTTAATATATGTTAGTGTGTAATATACGTTAGTGTTTAATGTACGTTAGTGTTTAATATACGTTAGAGTTTAATATATGTTAGTGTGTAATATACGTTAGTGTTTAATGTACGTTAGTGTGATTTCATCAGCTGAATGTTCTTGACATTGTTGTGTTCCCCCAGCGGAGAACGGGTGAGTGCAGGGTGTGACCACCAGGTAGACGACGAGCACCTGCGTGTACACCTGCCCAAGCCTTCTGTGGACTGCTGGGATAAATATGGACACTGTACAGAAGCAACGATGAAAACCCGAACACACAAAGAGCCGGTGAGGATCAGGTGACATGTTCACAGCACACTAGCAAAATCAGGACAGACCAGCGCGTGCAGAACAGACCAACACATTTTGGACAGACCAGTGTGTTCAGGACAGACCAACACATTCAGCACAGACCAGTGTGTTCAGGACAGACCAACACATTCAGGACAGACCAGTGTGTTCAGGACAGATAAGCCATTAAGCTCTTCACTGCTGCTGGGACTCCTTGGTTTTGAGGGAGAATGTGCCACATTTAAATTAAACCTGTTGCTGTCCATTAGCATTAAAATTGAGACTGTTTCAGCTCTATGTGTGGCACAGTGGCAACATAAGACATTTACAACCTTTGGACAACAGTAATCGAGACACAGCTCTGACTTTCAGTGCTGTGTCCCTTAATGTACTGATCACTTCCTGGAAAACAACTACTCATCTGTCTCCTCACTGTCTCTCCTCACTATCTCTCCTCTTTCCTCACTGTCTCTCCTTCCTCTTCACTGTCTCTCCTCCCTCCTCACTGTGTCCTCACTGTCTCTCCTTCCTCTTCACTGTCTCTCCTCCCTCTTCACTGTCTCTCCTCACTGTCTCTCCTCCCTCCTCACTGTCTCTCCTCCCTCCTCACTGTCTGTCCTCACTGTCTCTCCTCCCTCCTCACTGTCTCTCCTCACTGTTGCTGCTGCCTTTACTTGCCCCATGACCTGCCCTCTTCCCTGGACCCTGATGCAGATGTCCGTGAGGACGGGGCGGAGACGTGGGGGCAGTGAGGAGAGGAGGGGGAGACGCCCCCACCCCCCCAGTCCTGCACGAACAGAGCGAACTGAAAGACAAACCGTAAGACTTCCCACTCTCTCCATCTATTTGTTGGGTTTCTTATACTGTTTGATGTTTTTTGTTCACTGACTGGATTAGTTCTGCCATGTCCTGTCCTGTTATGTCCTGTTATGTCCTGTCCTGTTATGTCCTGTTCTGTCCTGTCATATTCTATCACGATTTTATCCAAAAATCTCTCTCCCTCTCTCTTCATCTATCTCACATATGTCAAAGTCAAGGCCCGATTTGGCCAAGGAATTGATTATCTATGGCCCCCTGGATGATATTTAGTTACTATTAGAACCGGCCCGCAGGCCACAGCCGCCCGCTGGTGTTTTGCACGCACAAACACTACATTCCCCACAATGCAACGGTAGCCCGCGAAGTCACTGCAGCGCACACAAGCGGCGAGGATCTGCGTGGCGAAAATGACGTAATCGCAGTGGCTCCGCCCGTGCACGAGGGTGTCGCACGCTGTCGATTGGCGAGGTCGTGCACCTCTCGAATGTTGTAACTTCGCGCACGCCGCGCCTCAGCGCAATGAACAAAGTCATGTTTGCAGGGTTAGGGTTAGGGTTAGGGTTAGGGTTATACACCTTTATAAGGTGGAATTCAAGCACTTGTACGTCACTTTCAAGATCCATTTCAATATTTCCCAGCACGTTAAACTTAATTAAGTTAAATATTTATTAGGGGTGGGCATAGATTAATTTTTTAAATCTAGATTAATCTCACTGAAATCTTGAAATTAATCTAGATTAATCTAGATTAATCTATATTAAAATGGCTCATATGCGTGCTACCCAAGTAATGACTAAAAGTCAGTTTTTGAGATAGGGTTTCTTAATACAGAGGGTGCATTAGACCAGGGGCTCATCTCCTGTTTCCAAAATGCATCAATGACTGCTTGAGAAAGCTGTTCTACTTTGATATTTGAAGAAAAAAAACATGCTCAATAAAATGTAGGCTACTCGTGTTCAACGGTTTTTTCAGTTAAACATGAATTTGTAAGCCTATACTGTACATTAAAAGGGGTTGATAAGATGTTTATTCAGCTAAACATAATATTTGAAATGTAAGCCAACATTTAGTACATTTAACCTCAGGGACGTAATTTGTGGGGGACTTTTTCAAAAGCCGTTTTGGTCCTCTGCAGTTTTAACGGTTAAAAAGAAATATTTAAATAGCGACGAATCTAGCGCTAGGACCATGCAGAAAATGGCCGCTCCGAGCTCCGCTCCGTTAACACTTTATGTTCCTAAAAATGAATTTTCCATGAAGCAAACCTGGCGACTTTGTGGCTGTATCCATGTAAACACACGTACGATTTGTAATTCACAGGTTTGAAAACTCGTTCTCGCCCCTACTGTACTGTGCAATTTGGTTAGGAATTACAGCCGAGCTAAACTATCAAATTGAAAGTCATCATAGTTTGCTTACCCATTTTGACCCAGTTCCCAACCCAACTTTAAGAATAGATTAACGGCGATAATTTTTATATCGCCCGATAAGAGTATCAAATTAACGAACGCCGTTAACGCCGTTAACAGCCCACCACTAATATTTATACATATATTCGAAATGATTCGAAATAATTTGCTTTCTATTCACATTATTTAATGGTTGTTTATTTTCAAAACACCCAATCTTAATGTCTTCACGTTCTCTCATGTTTCATCCTGGAATTACAAGAGGCTCGTATTTGTTAACGTAATACAAGAGAACTGTTCAGTCAGACAGATATTTGTTGTGAAAGTAGTTACAATTTCAAGCATTTTCAAGTACTTTAGCCTAAATTCCAGCATTTTTCAAACCTTTATTACTTTATTCATTTAATGTACAGGACATGTTTTCTTTGAAGGAAGTTTGTTTTTATCTGTTTGCTTGTTGAAAAATGTTTTCACTTGAAATTACTGACAGATCCATAAGAAAGTATTGATTTATTCATTTAAGCATTAAATAATATACACTGTGTTAGGTCTTGGCTCAATAGGCTATGTGCAATCATTTCAATATGTTTTAATAAACATTGAACCAGTCCGGCCCTCGGCTTGTAGCAAATTTGGTTTTTTGGCCCTCGGTGCATTTGACTTTGACATCCCTGATCTATCTCCTTCCCTCTCTCTTTCTCTCTCTCCCTCTCTCCCCCTCTCTCCTCTCTCTTCTTCTTCTCTCGTTCTCTCTCTCTCCAGGTCCATCTTTTTTCTAGACTCTATTTACATCTTTAATATACAAATAGTGTTGTGCCATATTCTTGACCTCACAGATTGATATTTTTTATATGAGTATTTGTTTGCCTGTTTGAGTGTTCCTGTGTATATGTGTTATACCTTTGTTCTAAATATGTGCGTCTGGCACGTTGAATAACATGGTGGTGTTTGGGTGGTGGTGTTTGGCAGAGAGCTGCTGCAGGTGAGGAACTGCAGGTGAGTTCCTTTGCAAGGCGCCTCCAGGGACACGCCTCATCTGAGAGTGACGGAGAGCAGCTGGTGCCTCCACCCAAGAGGCAGAAGGTTCAGGTAAGGTCCTGGGCCACTTAAACATTACTGAAAATTAAATATTTTATTTGCTAGTGAGTATTTTTCCATGTTTTTATCAACAGGATTCTTCGTCCAGTACCCTAGCTTCAACCCATTCAACCAACACCTCAACTTCAGCACCACACCCAACCTCATGCAACAGCCAATCACGGGAGAGTGACAACGAAGATGGCCAGTCACAAGGCAGCCGTAGCTCAGTCGTGGGAAGCTTGGCCAATAGCAGCAGTAGCGTCAGCAGTGGGCGGGACATTGATCAGGACAATCGATCCTCCTCACCGAGTCTATCCGCCTCTCCACTGGCAAGTCTGGATTCTGAATCAGACTCCCCGGACTCACCGAAGCAAGCCGGCAAAACCAAGGATGGGGGCGGGGAGGAAAGAAGGGGCGTGGCCCGTGGTGAGGACAGGAGAGGGGTGGCTCGGGGGGAGGACAGGAGGGGCATGACCAGAGGGGAGGAGAGCAGTACTGGAGAGCGCAGGGACAGCGAGGGTGGGGCAGAGACGGACCTATCGGTGTTGAAGTCACCGTCATCCCTCTGTTCCTCCCACCGCAGCACAGTGGACTCTGCTAGTGTCGCCTCGGGTGACAGCAGCAGCAGTAGAAAATCCTACTTCTCCCTTGATTCAAAGAAGAGGGAGTTCCCTGTACCAGTCATGACCTCAGCAGGTGCAGAGAGTGTGCATGGCTGCACCCGCATCAACCCCAAATCAGCCCCCCAGTCTGGAGGCAAGACAGGCTTGGGTGGGACTGAGTATCCCCATGGAAACGCCAGCGTTAGTCACGCCCCTACACTCCCCCCTCCTCCTGCTCTGAAGCCTCTGGAGGCAGGACAGACTCCAGCTGAAGGTAAAGCTGAGAAGACAGAAAAGAGTGACAAGTCTGCTCTGCCCTCTCTGCTTCCACAGTCCGCCCCTTTATCTCAGCAGGCCCCGCCCCCTCCACACACACATCATTACAGCCCTACTACATGGTCAGGTGGCCCTGCTACCAGTTGCCCTGGCAACTGGGCATACTCACGTTACCCAGGTGTGCATCATGCCGCCCCGGTACAACAGCAACAGCTGCCCTCTGTCTACAACCCCCCGTCCTCCGCCCGCCACTCCTACCTGGCCCAGCCACACCCCCACACGCACCGTGAGTACCTGCCCAGGTATGGGGGTGCACCTGATCGGGAGAGACCCGTGAGGGAGTTTGTGGTTAAAGACACTACGACCTGCGGCAGCGGGACAGCCGGTGGACATGTGCCACAGTTGGGCCCCGACTTCAGCAGCTCGCCGTCTGCTCAGACGCGGGAGTACAGCACTGCCACCGGGCCTCAGGCACCGGGCCGGGATGGGCCTCGGGAATACGGGCCCGGCTTCCGGGAACGCGAGGGGGGGAGAGACTTCCCCCCGCAGAGCCAGCAACACCTACCCCAGGGCCGCAGCGGGGCAGGAGGGGGTGGGTGTCACACCAGAGATAAAGAGGGTAGATGGGGGGAGTTTGCAGGGCAAATGAGGGAAGGGGGCAATGGTAACCCCAACAGCAGTAACCCCAACAACAGTAACCAAGGAAATGTGGGCTCCATGAGTACTGTTGTACCTTCCAGCCAGCTGCTGAGTCGTGAACCTTCTGGCTCCCCCCAGAGCAGCTCAGCTCACCCACCTCTGTGCACGTCTAACGCAGCCACCACAAACAAAGACTATCCATCTTCAGTGGAGATGAGTGGTGTGCAGGCAGCGCAGGGCCAGCCGTCACAGAGCCCCTCCACTGGTACAGAGGCTCCTGCACACTTCTTACGGGATTTCCCACCTCCTGGGACAAAGGACTACCCACCAGCAGGGGGCCCCCCTGTATCTACTACCCATCATGGCTCCTCCAGGGATCACCCCAGCCCCACTGGACCTGCTCCAAATCTGGCTCGCGACTACGCTGGTGGACCCCCAGTCACACACCCGGCCCACCCGCACTACGGGGTGCAGACAGGCCTAGCTATGCAGTCCAGAGAGAGGGAGAGAGAGAGAGAGAGGGAGAGAGATAGAGAGAGGGAGAGAGAGAGAGAGAGAGAGAGGGAGAACACTGCTTCAATTTCCCTCTACTCCGGTCGCAGTCATCCTCCCTCTCTTTCTCCTTCGTCTTCCTCTTCTCACGGACATCCACCTGCCACGTCTTACCCCCCTCCACCCCCACCCCCTCCAACCTCCCATGGTCAGCCTCCACCCTCTTCCACACTTACAGCCAATCATTCTCGCACAGGCCCATACACATCCTCCAATCAGAGTCCACCAACTCCCCTCTCTCCACTTCCTAGCCCCTCGACCAATCAGATGGGAGGATTTCCTACCTTTACATCAACTTCTGCTCAAGCAGGGAGTGTTCCACTTCCTGTGTCTGGTGCAGCCACTTCCTGTCTTTCTGGCTGTAGATCCACTCCTTATCATGCCCCTTTTTCTAGCTCTTACCATGGCAACAGTAACAACAGCAACACTATGGCAACTAGCAATATGAACACCATTGTTCCCAACAACAGCAGTAGCACTAACACACAGTTACATTCTCCTCAGAACTCCAAAATCCAGCCACACTTCTGCAACCCCACCCAAGGGACTACTGCCCCGCCCACAAACACATCTACAGGGTCTACTGCCCCGCCCACAAACACATCTACAAGACCTGACGGGCACCCTGATTCATCTTCTTGTCATTTGCCACCACCCGTCATAAAGGAGGAGCCAGTAGAGGAGAGGGAGGAGACTGAGAGTCCGCCCCCTGTACTAAGAAGCCCATCGCCAGAGCCAAAATCTGTTGATGTTCCAATTCACGCCAGTCAGTCAGCTCGGTAAGGCCGCCTGTCTATTAAAACAAACTAAAAGTCTGCAAAAACCAACATGTTTATGTGGTCTGTAATCATAGAGCCAACACCTCTTCTGTCTTGTCAGATGTAATATACCTGTTTGGAAAAATAGCCGTAATTTTAATGATAGATATTATGGTGTTATTGAAAACATCTTCACATGAAACAAATTCACATGGTAACAGATACCCAAACAAAGAAACAGAAAGATGCAGGTTTAGGACTGGAGCATTATGAAAATTTACAATTGATGCTGATGTAAATTTAAGGTGCTTTACAATGATAATTAGTACAAAAAGTAGAAATACTTGCTGATGGTCAAAATACATGCAGTATAAAGAGTATAAAGAACAGTTGGGCTGATCAGTAGTCCCAGTCTACACGAGGTCAATGATGTAAGATATCTAGCTTCTCTGAATTGTGTCCAGTGGGAGAATTCAGTGATATCATAAAAGTTCCCAGCAGTGGTGATATGCTCCCTGAATTTAGATGGTGGTGGACATCCTGACACTGGATACATTCACAGGCAAAGATTTCCTCCAATTCAGTTTTATTCATTGTGATTCCATATTAAGACCGAGATGTTTATGTGAACACTCAACAATCTGATGAAAATCTGTACACACACGCCACATGAGTGTAGTGAGAGTGAGAGACCACTCAGTGTACACATGAGCATGACCGTGATCTTCACATGAGCATGACAGTGATCTTCACATGAGTGTAGTGAGAGTGAGAGACCACTCAGTGTACACATGAGCATGACCGTGATCTTCACATGAGTGTAGTGAGAGTGAGAGACCACTCAGTGTATACATGAGCATGACAGTGATCTTCACATGAGTGTAGTGAGAGTGAGAGACCACTCAGTGTATACATGAGCATGACCGTGATCTTCACATGAGTGTAGTGAGAGTGAGAGACCACTCAGTGTATACATGAGCATGACAGTGATCTTCACATGAGTGTAGTGAGAGTGAGAGACCACTCAGTGTATACATGAGCATGACCGTGATCTTCACATGAGTGTAGTGAGAATGAGAGACCACTCAGTGTATACATGAGCATGCCCGTGATCTTCACATGAGTGTAGTGAGAATGAGAGACCACTCAGTGGATACATTAGCATGACCGTGATCTTCACATGAGTGTAGTGAGAGTGAGAGATCACTCAGTTTACACATGAGCATGACAGTGATCTTCACATGAGTGTAGTGAGAGTGAGAGACCACTCAGTGTATACATGAGCATGACAGTGATCGTCACATGAGTGTAGTGAGAATGAGAGACCACTCAGTGTGTACATGAGCATGACCGTGATCTTCACATGAGTGTAGTGAGAGTGAGAGACCACTCAGTGTACACGTGACCATGACAGTGATCTTCACATGAATGTAGTGAGAGTGAGAGACCACTCAGTGTATACATGAGCATGACTGTGATCTTCACATGAGTGTAGTGAGAGTGAGAGACCACTCAGTGTATACATGAGCATGACAGTGATCTTCACATGAGTGTAGTGAGAGTGAGAGACCACTCAGTGTATACATGAGCATGACAGTGATCTTCACATGAGTGTAGTGAGAGTGAGAGACCACTCAGTGTATACATGTGCATGACAGTGATCTTCACATGAGTGTAGTGAGAGTGAGAGACCACTCAGTGTACACATGAGCATGACCGTGATCTTCACATGAGTGTAGTGAGAGTGAGAGACCACTCAGTGTACACATGAGCATGACCGTGATCTTCACATGAGTGTAGTGAGAGTGAGAGACCACTCAGTGTACACATGAGCATGACCGTGATCTTCACATGAGTGTAGTGAGAATGAGAGACCACTCAGTGTATACATGAGCATGCCCGTGATCTTCACATGAGTGTAGTGAGAATGAGAGACCACTCAGTGGATACATTAGCATGACCGTGATCTTCACATGAGTGTAGTGAGAGTGAGAGATCACTCAGTTTACACATGAGCATGACAGTGATCTTCACATGAGTGTAGTGAGAGTGAGAGACCACTCAGTGTATACATGAGCATGACAGTGATCGTCACATGAGTGTAGTGAGAATGAGAGACCACTCAGTGTGTACATGAGCATGACCGTGATCTTCACATGAGTGTAGTGAGAGTGAGAGACCACTCAGTGTACACATGAGCATGACCGTGATCTTCACATGAGTGTAGTGAGAGTGAGAGACCACTCAGTGTATACATGAGCATGACAGTGATCTTCACATGAGTGTAGTGAGAGTGAGAGACCACTCAGTGTATACATGAGCATGACAGTGATCTTCACATGAGTGTAGTGAGAGTGAGAGACCACTCAGTGTATACATGTGCATGACAGTGATCTTCACATGAGTGTAGTGAGAGTGAGAGACCACTCAGTGTACACATGAGCATGACCGTGATCTTCACATGAGTCTAGTGAGAGTGAGAGACCACTCAGTGTATACATGAGCATGACAGTGATCTTCACATGAGTGTAGTGAGAGTGAGAGACCACTCAGTGTACACATGAGCATGACCGTGATCTTCACATGAGTGTAGTGAGAGTGAGAGACCACTCAGTGTACACATGAGCATGACAGTGATCTTCACATGAGTGTAGTGAGAGTGAGAGACCACTCAGTGTATACATGAGCATGACTGTGATCTTCACATGAGTGTAGTGAGAATGAGAGACCACTCAGTGTATACATGAGCATGCCCGTGATCTTCACATGAGTGTAGTGAGAATGAGAGACCACTCAGTGGATACATGAGCATGACCGTGATCTTCACATGAGTGTAGTGAGAGTGAGAGATCACTCAGTTTACACATGAGCATGACAGTGATCTTCACATGAGTGTAGTGAGAGTGAGAGACCACTCAGTGTATACATGAGCATGACAGTGATCGTCACATGAATGTAGTGAGAATGAGAGACCACTCAGTGTGTACATGAGCATGACCGTGATCTTCACATGAGTGTAGTGAGAGTGAGAGACCACTCAGTGTACACATGAGCATGACCGTGATCTTCACATGAGTGTAGTGAGAGTGAGAGACCACTCAGTGTACACGTGACCATGACAGTGATCTTCACATGAATGTAGTGAGAGTGAGAGACCACTCAGTGTATACATGAGCATGACTGTGATCTTCACATGAGTGTAGTGAGAGTGAGAGACCACTCAGTGTATACATGAGCATGACAGTGATCTTCACATGAGTGTAGTGAGAGTGAGAGACCACTCAGTGTATACATGAGCATGACAGTGATCTTCACATGAGTGTAGTGAGAGTGAGAGACCACTCAGTGTACACATGAGCATGACCGTGATCTTCACATGAGTGTAGTGAGAGTGAGAGACCACTCAGTGTATACATGAGCATGACAGTGATCTCCACATGAGTGTAGTGAGAGTGAGAGACCACTCAGTGTATACATGAGCATGACTGTGATCTTCACATGAGTGTAGTGAGAGTGAGAGACCACTCAGTGTATACATGAGCATGACAGTGATCTTCACATGAGTGTAGTGAGAATGAGAGACCACTCAGTGTATACATGAGCATGACCGTGATCTTCACATGAGTGTAGTGAGAGTGAGAGATCACTCAGTTTACACATGAGCATGACCGTGATCTTCACATGAGTGTAGTGAGAGTGAGAGACCACTCAGTGTATACATGAGCATGACAGTGATCGTCACATGAGTGTAGTGAGAATGAGAGACCACTCAGTGTGTACATGAGCATGACCGTGATCTTCACATGAGTGTAGTGAGAGTGAGAGACCACTCAGTGTACACATGAGCATGACCATGATCTTCACATGAGTGTAGTGAGAGTGAGAGACCACTCAGTGTACATGTGACCATGACAGTGATCTTCACATGAATGTAGTGAGAGTGAGAGACCACTCAGTGTATACATGAGCATGACTGTGATCTTCACATGAGTGTAGTGAGAGTGAGAGACCACTCAGTGTATACATGAGCATGACAGTGATCTTCACATGAGTGTAGTGAGAGTGAGAGACCACTCAGTGTATACATGAGCATGACAGTGATCTTCACATGAGTGTAGTGAGAGTGAGAGACCACTCAGTGTATACATGTGCATGACAGTGATCTTCACATGAGTGTAGTGAGAGTGAGAGACCACTCAGTGTACACATGAGCATGACCGTGATCTTCACATGAGTGTAGTGAGAGTGAGAGACCACTCAGTGTATACATGAGCATAACAGTGATCTTCACATGAGTGTAGTGAGAGTGAGAGACCACTCAGTGTACACATGAGCATGACCGTGATCTTCACATGAGTGTAGTGAAAGTGAGAGACCACTCAGTGTACACGTGACCATGACAGTGATCTTCACATGAATGTAGTGAGAGTGAGAGACCACTCAGTGTATACATGAGCATGACAGTGATCTTCACATGAGTGTAGTGAGAGTGAGAGACCACTCAGTGTATACATGTGCATGACAGTGATCTTCACATGAGTGTAGTGAGAGTGAGAGACCACTCAGTGTACACATGAGCATGACCGTGATCTTCACATGAGTGTAGTGAGAGTGAGAGACCACTCAGTGTATACATGAGTATGACAGTGATCTTCACATGAGTGTAGTGAGAGTGAGAGACCACTCAGTGTACACATGAGCATGACAGTGATCTTCACATGAGTGTAGTGAGAGTGAGAGACCACTCAGTGTATACATGAGCATGACAGTGATCTTCACATGAGTGTAGTGAGAGTGAGAGACCACTCAGTGTACACATGAGCATGACCGTGATCTTCACATGAGTGTAGTGAGAGTGAGAGACCACTAAGTGTATCAATCAATCAATCAAATTTTATTTATATAGCGCTTTTTACTACAGTTGTTGTCACAAAGCAGCTTTACAAGTGCTGAGTCCTAGCCCCCAGTGAGCAAGCCAAAGGCGACAGTGGCAAGGAAAAACTCCCTAGTTTACATGAGCATGAGCATGACAGTGATCTTCACATGAGTGTAGTGAGAGTGAGAGACCACTCAGTGTATACATGAGCATGACAGTGATCGTCACATGAGTGTAGTGAGAATGAGAGACCACTCAGTGTGTACATGAGCATGACCGTGATCTTCACATGAGTGTAGTGAGAGTGAGAGACCACTCAGTGTACACATGAGCATGACCGTGATCTTCACATGAGTGTAGTGAGAGTGAGAGACCACTCAGTGTATACATGAGCATGACAGTGATCTTCACATGAGTGTAGTGAGAGTGAGAGACCACTCAGTGTATACATGAGCATGACAGTGATCTTCACATGAGTGTAGTGAGAGTGAGAGACCACTCAGTGTATACATGTGCATGACAGTGATCTTCACATGAGTGTAGTGAGAGTGAGAGACCACTCAGTGTACACATGAGCATGACCGTGATCTTCACATGAGTCTAGTGAGAGTGAGAGACCACTCAGTGTATACATGAGCATGACAGTGATCTTCACATGAGTGTAGTGAGAGTGAGAGACCACTCAGTGTACACATGAGCATGACCGTGATCTTCACATGAGTGTAGTGAGAGTGAGAGACCACTCAGTGTACACATGAGCATGACAGTGATCTTCACATGAGTGTAGTGAGAGTGAGAGACCACTCAGTGTATACATGAGCATGACTGTGATCTTCACATGAGTGTAGTGAGAATGAGAGACCACTCAGTGTATACATGAGCATGCCCGTGATCTTCACATGAGTGTAGTGAGAATGAGAGACCACTCAGTGGATACATGAGCATGACCGTGATCTTCACATGAGTGTAGTGAGAGTGAGAGATCACTCAGTTTACACATGAGCATGACAGTGATCTTCACATGAGTGTAGTGAGAGTGAGAGACCACTCAGTGTATACATGAGCATGACAGTGATCGTCACATGAATGTAGTGAGAATGAGAGACCACTCAGTGTGTACATGAGCATGACCGTGATCTTCACATGAGTGTAGTGAGAGTGAGAGACCACTCAGTGTACACATGAGCATGACCGTGATCTTCACATGAGTGTAGTGAGAGTGAGAGACCACTCAGTGTACACGTGACCATGACAGTGATCTTCACATGAATGTAGTGAGAGTGAGAGACCACTCAGTGTATACATGAGCATGACTGTGATCTTCACATGAGTGTAGTGAGAGTGAGAGACCACTCAGTGTATACATGAGCATGACAGTGATCTTCACATGAGTGTAGTGAGAGTGAGAGACCACTCAGTGTATACATGAGCATGACAGTGATCTTCACATGAGTGTAGTGAGAGTGAGAGACCACTCAGTGTACACATGAGCATGACCGTGATCTTCACATGAGTGTAGTGAGAGTGAGAGACCACTCAGTGTATACATGAGCATGACAGTGATCTCCACATGAGTGTAGTGAGAGTGAGAGACCACTCAGTGTATACATGAGCATGACTGTGATCTTCACATGAGTGTAGTGAGAGTGAGAGACCACTCAGTGTATACATGAGCATGACAGTGATCTTCACATGAGTGTAGTGAGAATGAGAGACCACTCAGTGTATACATGAGCATGACCGTGATCTTCACATGAGTGTAGTGAGAGTGAGAGATCACTCAGTTTACACATGAGCATGACCGTGATCTTCACATGAGTGTAGTGAGAGTGAGAGACCACTCAGTGTATACATGAGCATGACAGTGATCGTCACATGAGTGTAGTGAGAATGAGAGACCACTCAGTGTGTACATGAGCATGACCGTGATCTTCACATGAGTGTAGTGAGAGTGAGAGACCACTCAGTGTACACATGAGCATGACCATGATCTTCACATGAGTGTAGTGAGAGTGAGAGGCCACTCAGTGTACATGTGACCATGACAGTGATCTTCACATGAATGTAGTGAGAGTGAGAGACCACTCAGTGTATACATGAGCATGACTGTGATCTTCACATGAGTGTAGTGAGAGTGAGAGACCACTCAGTGTATACATGAGCATGACAGTGATCTTCACATGAGTGTAGTGAGAGTGAGAGACCACTCAGTGTATACATGAGCATGACAGTGATCTTCACATGAGTGTAGTGAGAGTGAGAGACCACTCAGTGTATACATGTGCATGACAGTGATCTTCACATGAGTGTAGTGAGAGTGAGAGACCACTCAGTGTACACATGAGCATGACCGTGATCTTCACATGAGTGTAGTGAGAGTGAGAGACCACTCAGTGTATACATGAGCATAACAGTGATCTTCACATGAGTGTAGTGAGAGTGAGAGACCACTCAGTGTACACATGAGCATGACCGTGATCTTCACATGAGTGTAGTGAAAGTGAGAGACCACTCAGTGTACACGTGACCATGACAGTGATCTTCACATGAATGTAGTGAGAGTGAGAGACCACTCAGTGTATACATGAGCATGACAGTGATCTTCACATGAGTGTAGTGAGAGTGAGAGACCACTCAGTGTATACATGTGCATGACAGTGATCTTCACATGAGTGTAGTGAGAGTGAGAGACCACTCAGTGTACACATGAGCATGACCGTGATCTTCACATGAGTGTAGTGAGAGTGAGAGACCACTCAGTGTACACATGAGCATGACCGTGATCTTCACATGAGTGTAGTGAGAGTGAGAGACCACTCAGTGTACACATGAGCATGACAGTGATCTTCACATGAGTGTAGTGAGAGTGAGAGACCACTCAGTGTATACATGAGCATGACAGTGATCTTCACATGAGTGTAGTGAGAGTGAGAGACCACTCAGTGTACACATGAGCATGACCGTGATCTTCACATGAGTGTAGTGAGAGTGAGAGACCACTAAGTGTATCAATCAATCAATCAAATTTTATTTATATAGCGCTTTTTACTACAGTTGTTGTCACAAAGCAGCTTTACAAGTGCTGAGTCCTAGCCCCCAGTGAGCAAGCCAAAGGCGACAGTGGCAAGGAAAAACTCCCTAGTTTACATGAGCATGAGCATGACAGTGATCTTCACATGAGTGTAGTGAGAGTGAGAGACCACTCAGTGTACACACGAGCATGACAGTGATCTTCACATGAGTGTAGTGAGAGTGAGAGACCACTCAGTGTATACATGAGCATGACAGTGATCTTCACATGAGTGTAGTGAGAGTGAGAGACCACTCAGTGTATACATGAGCATGCCCGTGATCTTCACATGAGTGTAGTGAGAATGAGAGACCACTCAGTGGATACATGAGCATGACCGTGATCTTCACATGAGTGTAGTGAGAATGAGAGACCACTCAGTGGATACATGAGCATGACCGTGATCTTCACATGAGTGTAGTGAGAGTGAGAGATCACTCAGTTTACACATGAGCATGACCGTGATCTTCACATGAGTGTAGTGAGAGTGAGAGACCACTCAGTGTACACATGAGCATGACAGGGATCTTCACATGAGTGTAGTGAGAGTGAGAGACCACTCAGTGTATACATGAGCATGACTGTGATCTTCACATGAGTGTAGTGAGAATGAGAGACCACTCAGTGTATACATGAGCATGCCCGTGATCTTCACATGAGTGTAGTGAGAATGAGAGACCACTGAGTGGATACATGAGCATGACCGTGATCTTCACATGAGTGTAGTGAGAGTGAGAGATCACGCAGTTTACACATGAGCATGACAGTGATCTTCACATGAGTGTAGTGAGAGTGAGAGACCACTCAGTGTATACATGAGCACGACAGTGATCGTCACATGAGTGTAGTGAGAATGAGAGACCACTCAGTGTGTACATGAGCATGACCGTGATCTTCACATGAGTGTAGTGAGAGTGAGAGACCACTCAGTGTACACATGAGCATGACCGTGATCTTCACATGAGTGTAGTGAAAGTGAGAGACCACTCAGTGTACACGTGACCATGACAGTGATCTTCACATGAATATAGTGAGAGTGAGAGACCACTCAGTGTATACATGAGCATGACAGTGATCTTCACATGAGTGTAGTGAGAGTGAGAGACCACTCAGTGTATACATGTGCATGACAGTGATCTTCACATGAGTGTAGTGAGAGTGAGAGACCACTCAGTGTACACATGAGCATGACCGTGATCTTCACATGAGTGTAGTGAGAGTGAGAGACCACTCAGTGTATACATGAGTATGACAGTGATCTTCACATGAGTGTAGTGAGAGTGAGAGACCACTCAGTGTACACATGAGCATGACAGTGATCTTCACATGAGTGTAGTGAGAGTGAGTGACCACTCAGTGTATACATGAGCATGACAGTGATCTTCACATGAGTGTAGTGAGAGTGAGAGACCACTCAGTGTACACATGAGCATGACCGTGATCTTCACATGAGTGTAGTGAGAGTGAGAGACCACTAAGTGTATCAATCAATCAATCAAATTTTATTTATATAGCGCTTTTTACTACAGTTGTTGTCACAAAGCAGCTTTACAAGTGCTGAGTCCTAGCCCCCAGTGAGCAAGCCAAAGGCGACAGTGGCAAGGAAAAACTCCCTAGTTTACATGAGCATGAGCATGACAGTGATCTTCACATGAGTGTAGTGAGAGTGAGAGACCACTCAGTGTACACACGAGCATGACAGTGATCTTCACATGAGTGTAGTGAGAGTGAGAGACCACTCAGTGTATACATGAGCATGACAGTGATCTTCACATGAGTGTAGTGAGAGTGAGAGACCACTCAGTGTATACATGAGCATGCCCGTGATCTTCACATGAGTGTAGTGAGAATGAGAGACCACTCAGTGGATACATGAGCATGACCGTGATCTTCACATGAGTGTAGTGAGAATGAGAGACCACTCAGTGGATACATGAGCATGACCGTGATCTTCACATGAGTGTAGTGAGAGTGAGAGATCACTCAGTTTACACATGAGCATGACCGTGATCTTCACATGAGTGTAGTGAGAGTGAGAGACCACTCAGTGTACACATGAGCATGACAGTGATCTTCACATGAGTGTAGTGAGAGTGAGAGACCACTCAGTGTATACATGAGCATGACTGTGATCTTCACATGAGTGTAGTGAGAATGAGAGACCACTCAGTGTATACATGAGCATGCCCGTGATCTTCACATGAGTGTAGTGAGAGTGAGAGATCACGCAGTTTACACATGAGCATGACAGTGATCTTCACATGAGTGTAGTGAGAGTGAGAGACCACTCAGTGTATACATGAGCATGACAGTGATCGTCACATGAGTGTAGTGAGAATGAGAGACCACTCAGTGTGTACATGAGCATGACCGTGATCTTCACATGAGTGTAGTGAGAGTGAGAGACCACTCAGTGTACACATGAGCATGACCGTGATCTTCACATGAGCATGACAGTGATCTTCACATGAGTGTAGTGAGAGTGAGAGACCACTCAGTGTACACATGAGCATGACCGTGATCTTCACATGAGTGTAGTGAGAGTGAGAGACCACTCAGTGTATACATGAGCATGACAGTGATCTTCACATGAGTGTAGTGAGAGTGAGAGACCACTCAGTGTATACATGAGCATGACCGTGATCTTCACATGAGTGTAGTGAGAGTGAGAGACCACTCAGTGTATACATGAGCATGACAGTGATCTTCACATGAGTGTAGTGAGAGTGAGAGACCACTCAGTGTATACATGAGCATGACCGTGATCTTCACATGAGTGTAGTGAGAATGAGAGACCACTCAGTGTATACATGAGCATGCCCGTGATCTTCACATGAGTGTAGTGAGAATGAGAGACCACTCAGTGGATACATTAGCATGACCGTGATCTTCACATGAGTGTAGTGAGAGTGAGAGATCACTCAGTTTACACATGAGCATGACAGTGATCTTCACATGAGTGTAGTGAGAGTGAGAGACCACTCAGTGTATACATGAGCATGACAGTGATCGTCACATGAGTGTAGTGAGAATGAGAGACCACTCAGTGTGTACATGAGCATGACCGTGATCTTCACATGAGTGTAGTGAGAGTGAGAGACCACTCAGTGTACACGTGACCATGACAGTGATCTTCACATGAATGTAGTGAGAGTGAGAGACCACTCAGTGTATACATGAGCATGACTGTGATCTTCACATGAGTGTAGTGAGAGTGAGAGACCACTCAGTGTATACATGAGCATGACAGTGATCTTCACATGAGTGTAGTGAGAGTGAGAGACCACTCAGTGTACACGTGACCATGACAGTGATCTTCACATGAATGTAGTGAGAGTGAGAGACCACTCAGTGTATACATGAGCATGACAGTGATCTTCACATGAGTGTAGTGAGAGTGAGAGACCACTCAGTGTATACATGAGCATGACAGTGATCTTCACATGAGTGTAGTGAGAGTGAGAGACCACTCAGTGTATACATGTGCATGACAGTGATCTTCACATGAGTGTAGTGAGAGTGAGAGACCACTCAGTGTACACATGAGCATGACCGTGATCTTCACATGAGTGTAGTGAGAGTGAGAGACCACTCAGTGTATACACGAGCATGACAGTGATCTTCACATGAGTGTAGTGAGAGTGAGAGACCACTCAGTGTACACATGAGCATGACCGTGTTCTTCACATGAGTGTAGTGAGAGTGAGAGACCACTCAGTGTACACATGAGCATGACCGTGATCTTCACATGAGTGTAGTGAGAATGAGAGACCACTCAGTGTATACATGAGCATGCCCGTGATCTTCACATGAGTGTAGTGAGAATGAGAGACCACTCAGTGGATACATTAGCATGACCGTGATCTTCACATGAGTGTAGTGAGAGTGAGAGATCACTCAGTTTACACATGAGCATGACAGTGATCTTCACATGAGTGTAGTGAGAGTGAGAGACCACTCAGTGTATGCATGAGCATGACAGTGATCGTCACATGAGTGTAGTGAGAATGAGAGACCACTCAGTGTGTACATGAGCATGACCGTGATCTTCACATGAGTGTAGTGAGAGTGAGAGATCACTCAGTGTACACATGAGCATGACCGTGATCTTCACATGAGTGTAGTGAGAGTGAGAGACCACTCAGTGTATACATGAGCATGACAGTGATCTTCACATGAGTGTAGTGAGAGTGAGAGACCACTCAGTGTATACATGAGCATGACAGTGATCTTCACATGAGTGTAGTGAGAGTGAGAGACCAATCAGTGTATACATGTGCATGACAGTGATCTTCACATGAGTGTAGTGAGAGTGAGAGACCACTCAGTGTACACATGAGCATGACCGTGATCTTCACATGAGTCTAGTGAGAGTGAGAGACCACTCAGTGTATACATGAGCATGACAGTGATCTTCACATGAGTGTAGTGAGAGTGAGAGACCACTCAGTGTACACATGAGCATGACCGTGATCTTCACATGAGTGTAGTGAGAGTGAGAGACCACTCAGTGTACACATGAGCATGACAGTGATCTTCACATGAGTGTAGTGAGAGTGAGAGACCACTCAGTGTATACATGAGCATGACTGTGATCTTCACATGAGTGTTGTGAGAATGAGAGACCACTCAGTGTATACATGAGCATGCCCGTGATCTTCACATGAGTGTAGTGAGAATGAGAGACCACTCAGTGGATACATGAGCATGACCGTGATCTTCACATGAATGTAGTGAGAGTGAGAGACCACTCAGTGTATACATGAGCATGACTATGATCTTCACATGAGTGTAGTGAGAGTGAGAGACCACTCAGTGTATACAAGAGCATGACAGTGATCTTCACATGAGTGTAGTGAGAGTGAGAGACCACTCAGTGTATACATGAGCATGACAGTGATCTTCACATGAGTGTAGTGAGAGTGAGAGACCACTCAGTGTACACATGAGCATGACCGTGATCTTCACATGAGTGTAGTGAGAGTGAGAGACCACTCAGTGTATACATGAGCATGACAGTGATCTCCACATGAGTGTAGTGAGAGTGAGAGACCACTCAGTGTATACATGAGCATGACTGTGATCTTCACATGAGTGTAGTGAGAGTGAGAGACCACTCAGTGTATACATGAGCATGACAGTGATCTTCACATGAGTGTAGTGAGAATGAGAGACCACTCAGTGTATACATGAGCATGACCGTGATCTTCACATGAGTGTAGTGAGAGTGAGAGATCACTCAGTTTACACATGAGCATGACCGTGATCTTCACATGAGTGTAGTGAGAGTGAGAGACCACTCAGTGTATACATGAGCATGACAGTGATCGTCACATGAGTGTAGTGAGAATGAGAGACCACTCAGTGTGTACATGAGCATGACCGTGATCTTCACATGAGTGTAGTGAGAGTGAGAGACCACTCAGTGTACACATGAGCATGACCATGATCTTCACATGAGTGTAGTGAGAGTGAGAGACCACTCAGTGTACATGTGACCATGACAGTGATCTTCACATGAATGTAGTGAGAGTGAGAGACCACTCAGTGTACACATGAGCATGACTGTGATCTTCACATGAGTGTAGTGAGAGTGAGAGACCACTCAGTGTATACATGAGCATGACTGTGATCTTCACATGAGTGTAGTGAGAATGAGAGACCACTCAGTGTATACATGAGCATGCCCGTGATCTTCACATGAGTGTAGTGAGAATGAGAGACCACTGAGTGGATACATGAGCATGACCGTGATCTTCACATGAGTGTAGTGAGAGTGAGAGATCACGCAGTTTACACATGAGCATGACAGTGATCTTCACATGAGTGTAGTGAGAGTGAGAGACCACTCAGTGTGTACATGAGCATGACCGTGATCTTCACATGAGTGTAGTGAGAGTGAGAGACCACTCAGTGTACACATGAGCATGACCGTGATCTTCACATGAGTGTAGTGAGAGTGAGAGACCACTAAGTGTATCAATCAATCAATCAAATTTTATTTATATAGCGCTTTTTACTACAGTTGTTGTCACAAAGCAGCTTTACAAGTGCTGAGTCCTAGCCCCCAGTGAGCAAGCCAAAGGCGACAGTGGCAAGGAAAAACTCCCTAGTTTACATGAGCATGAGCATGACAGTGATCTTCACATGAGTGTAGTGAGAGTGAGAGACCACTCAGTGTACACACGAGCATGACAGTGATCTTCACATGAGTGTAGTGAGAGTGAGAGACCACTCAGTGTATACATGAGCATGACAGTGATCTTCACATGAGTGTAGTGAGAGTGAGAGACCACTCAGTGTATACATGAGCATGCCCGTGATCTTCACATGAGTGTAGTGAGAATGAGAGACCACTCAGTGGATACATGAGCATGACCGTGATCTTCACATGAGTGTAGTGAGAATGAGAGACCACTCAGTGGATACATGAGCATGACCGTGATCTTCACATGAGTGTAGTGAGAGTGAGAGATCACTCAGTTTACACATGAGCATGACCGTGATCTTCACATGAGTGTAGTGAGAGTGAGAGACCACTCAGTGTACACATGAGCATGACAGTGATCTTCACATGAGTGTAGTGAGAGTGAGAGACCACTCAGTGTATACATGAGCATGACTGTGATCTTCACATGAGTGTAGTGAGAATGAGAGACCACTCAGTGTATACATGAGCATGCCCGTGATCTTCACATGAGTGTAGTGAGAGTGAGAGATCACGCAGTTTACACATGAGCATGACAGTGATCTTCACATGAGTGTAGTGAGAGTGAGAGACCACTCAGTGTATACATGAGCATGACAGTGATCGTCACATGAGTGTAGTGAGAATGAGAGACCACTCAGTGTGTACATGAGCATGACCGTGATCTTCACATGAGTGTAGTGAGAGTGAGAGACCACTCAGTGTACACATGAGCATGACCGTGATCTTCACATGAGCATGACAGTGATCTTCACATGAGTGTAGTGAGAGTGAGAGACCACTCAGTGTACACATGAGCATGACCGTGATCTTCACATGAGTGTAGTGAGAGTGAGAGACCACTCAGTGTATACATGAGCATGACAGTGATCTTCACATGAGTGTAGTGAGAGTGAGAGACCACTCAGTGTATACATGAGCATGACCGTGATCTTCACATGAGTGTAGTGAGAGTGAGAGACCACTCAGTGTATACATGAGCATGACAGTGATCTTCACATGAGTGTAGTGAGAGTGAGAGACCACTCAGTGTATACATGAGCATGACCGTGATCTTCACATGAGTGTAGTGAGAATGAGAGACCACTCAGTGTATACATGAGCATGCCCGTGATCTTCACATGAGTGTAGTGAGAATGAGAGACCACTCAGTGGATACATTAGCATGACCGTGATCTTCACATGAGTGTAGTGAGAGTGAGAGATCACTCAGTTTACACATGAGCATGACAGTGATCTTCACATGAGTGTAGTGAGAGTGAGAGACCACTCAGTGTATACATGAGCATGACAGTGATCGTCACATGAGTGTAGTGAGAATGAGAGACCACTCAGTGTGTACATGAGCATGACCGTGATCTTCACATGAGTGTAGTGAGAGTGAGAGACCACTCAGTGTACACATGAGCATGACCGTGATCTTCACATGAGTGTAGTGAGAGTGAGAGACCACTCAGTGTACACGTGACCATGACAGTGATCTTCACATGAATGTAGTGAGAGTGAGAGACCACTCAGTGTATACATGAGCATGACTATGATCTTCACATGAGTGTAGTGAGAGTGAGAGACCACTCAGTGTATACAAGAGCATGACAGTGATCTTCACATGAGTGTAGTGAGAGTGAGAGACCACTCAGTGTATACATGAGCATGACAGTGATCTTCACATGAGTGTAGTGAGAGTGAGAGACCACTCAGTGTACACATGAGCATGACCGTGATCTTCACATGAGTGTAGTGAGAGTGAGAGACCACTCAGTGTATACATGAGCATGACAGTGATCTCCACATGAGTGTAGTGAGAGTGAGAGACCACTCAGTGTATACATGAGCATGACTGTGATCTTCACATGAGTGTAGTGAGAGTGAGAGACCACTCAGTGTATACATGAGCATGACAGTGATCTTCACATGAGTGTAGTGAGAATGAGAGACCACTCAGTGTATACATGAGCATGACCGTGATCTTCACATGAGTGTAGTGAGAGTGAGAGATCACTCAGTTTACACATGAGCATGACCGTGATCTTCACATGAGTGTAGTGAGAGTGAGAGACCACTCAGTGTATACATGAGCATGACAGTGATCGTCACATGAGTGTAGTGAGAATGAGAGACCACTCAGTGTGTACATGAGCATGACCGTGATCTTCACATGAGTGTAGTGAGAGTGAGAGACCACTCAGTGTACACATGAGCATGACCATGATCTTCACATGAGTGTAGTGAGAGTGAGAGACCACTCAGTGTACATGTGACCATGACAGTGATCTTCACATGAATGTAGTGAGAGTGAGAGACCACTCAGTGTACACATGAGCATGACTGTGATCTTCACATGAGTGTAGTGAGAGTGAGAGACCACTCAGTGTATACATGAGCATGACTGTGATCTTCACATGAGTGTAGTGAGAATGAGAGACCACTCAGTGTATACATGAGCATGCCCGTGATCTTCACATGAGTGTAGTGAGAATGAGAGACCACTGAGTGGATACATGAGCATGACCGTGATCTTCACATGAGTGTAGTGAGAGTGAGAGATCACGCAGTTTACACATGAGCATGACAGTGATCTTCACATGAGTGTAGTGAGAGTGAGAGACCACTCAGTGTGTACATGAGCATGACCGTGATCTTCACATGAGTGTAGTGAGAGTGAGAGACCACTCAGTGTACACATGAGCATGACCGTGATCTTCACATGAGTGTAGTGAGAGTGAGAGACCACTAAGTGTATCAATCAATCAATCAAATTTTATTTATATAGCGCTTTTTACTACAGTTGTTGTCACAAAGCAGCTTTACAAGTGCTGAGTCCTAGCCCCCAGTGAGCAAGCCAAAGGCGACAGTGGCAAGGAAAAACTCCCTAGTTTACATGAGCATGAGCATGACAGTGATCTTCACATGAGTGTAGTGAGAGTGAGAGACCACTCAGTGTACACACGAGCATGACAGTGATCTTCACATGAGTGTAGTGAGAGTGAGAGACCACTCAGTGTATACATGAGCATGACAGTGATCTTCACATGAGTGTAGTGAGAGTGAGAGACCACTCAGTGTATACATGAGCATGCCCGTGATCTTCACATGAGTGTAGTGAGAATGAGAGACCACTCAGTGGATACATGAGCATGACCGTGATCTTCACATGAGTGTAGTGAGAATGAGAGACCACTCAGTGGATACATGAGCATGACCGTGATCTTCACATGAGTGTAGTGAGAGTGAGAGATCACTCAGTTTACACATGAGCATGACCGTGATCTTCACATGAGTGTAGTGAGAGTGAGAGACCACTCAGTGTACACATGAGCATGACAGTGATCTTCACATGAGTGTAGTGAGAGTGAGAGACCACTCAGTGTATACATGAGCATGACTGTGATCTTCACATGAGTGTAGTGAGAATGAGAGACCACTCAGTGTATACATGAGCATGCCCGTGATCTTCACATGAGTGTAGTGAGAGTGAGAGATCACGCAGTTTACACATGAGCATGACAGTGATCTTCACATGAGTGTAGTGAGAGTGAGAGACCACTCAGTGTATACATGAGCATGACAGTGATCGTCACATGAGTGTAGTGAGAATGAGAGACCACTCAGTGTGTACATGAGCATGACCGTGATCTTCACATGAGTGTAGTGAGAGTGAGAGACCACTCAGTGTACACATGAGCATGACCGTGATCTTCACATGAGCATGACAGTGATCTTCACATGAGTGTAGTGAGAGTGAGAGACCACTCAGTGTACACATGAGCATGACCGTGATCTTCACATGAGTGTAGTGAGAGTGAGAGACCACTCAGTGTATACATGAGCATGACAGTGATCTTCACATGAGTGTAGTGAGAGTGAGAGACCACTCAGTGTATACATGAGCATGACCGTGATCTTCACATGAGTGTAGTGAGAGTGAGAGACCACTCAGTGTATACATGAGCATGACAGTGATCTTCACATGAGTGTAGTGAGAGTGAGAGACCACTCAGTGTATACATGAGCATGACCGTGATCTTCACATGAGTGTAGTGAGAATGAGAGACCACTCAGTGTATACATGAGCATGCCCGTGATCTTCACATGAGTGTAGTGAGAATGAGAGACCACTCAGTGGATACATTAGCATGACCGTGATCTTCACATGAGTGTAGTGAGAGTGAGAGATCACTCAGTTTACACATGATCATGACAGTGATCTTCACATGAGTGTAGTGAGAGTGAGAGACCACTCAGTGTATACATGAGCATGACAGTGATCGTCACATGAGTGTAGTGAGAATGAGAGACCACTCAGTGTGTACATGAGCATGACCGTGATCTTCACATGAGTGTAGTGAGAGTGAGAGACCACTCAGTGTACACGTGACCATGACAGTGATCTTCACATGAATGTAGTGAGAGTGAGAGACCACTCAGTGTATACATGAGCATGACTGTGATCTTCACATGAGTGTAGTGAGAGTGAGAGACCACTCAGTGTATACATGAGCATGACAGTGATCTTCACATGAGTGTAGTGAGAGTGAGAGACCACTCAGTGTACACGTGACCATGACAGTGATCTTCACATGAATGTAGTGAGAGTGAGAGACCACTCAGTGTATACATGAGCATGACAGTGATCTTCACATGAGTGTAGTGAGAGTGAGAGACCACTCAGTGTATACATGAGCATGACAGTGATCTTCACATGAGTGTAGTGAGAGTGAGAGACCACTCAGTGTATACATGTGCATGACAGTGATCTTCACATGAGTGTAGTGAGAGTGAGAGACCACTCAGTGTACACATGAGCATGACCGTGATCTTCACATGAGTGTAGTGAGAGTGAGAGACCACTCAGTGTATACACGAGCATGACAGTGATCTTCACATGAGTGTAGTGAGAGTGAGAGACCACTCAGTGTACACATGAGCATGACCGTGTTCTTCACATGAGTGTAGTGAGAGTGAGAGACCACTCAGTGTACACATGAGCATGACCGTGATCTTCACATGAGTGTAGTGAGAATGAGAGACCACTCAGTGTATACATGAGCATGCCCGTGATCTTCACATGAGTGTAGTGAGAATGAGAGACCACTCAGTGGATACATTAGCATGACCGTGATCTTCACATGAGTGTAGTGAGAGTGAGAGATCACTCAGTTTACACATGAGCATGACAGTGATCTTCACATGAGTGTAGTGAGAGTGAGAGACCACTCAGTGTATGCATGAGCATGACAGTGATCGTCACATGAGTGTAGTGAGAATGAGAGACCACTCAGTGTGTACATGAGCATGACCGTGATCTTCACATGAGTGTAGTGAGAGTGAGAGATCACTCAGTGTACACATGAGCATGACCGTGATCTTCACATGAGTGTAGTGAGAGTGAGAGACCACTCAGTGTATACATGAGCATGACAGTGATCTTCACATGAGTGTAGTGAGAGTGAGAGACCACTCAGTGTATACATGAGCATGACAGTGATCTTCACATGAGTGTAGTGAGAGTGAGAGACCAATCAGTGTATACATGTGCATGACAGTGATCTTCACATGAGTGTAGTGAGAGTGAGAGACCACTCAGTGTACACATGAGCATGACCGTGATCTTCACATGAGTCTAGTGAGAGTGAGAGACCACTCAGTGTATACATGAGCATGACAGTGATCTTCACATGAGTGTAGTGAGAGTGAGAGACCACTCAGTGTACACATGAGCATGACCGTGATCTTCACATGAGTGTAGTGAGAGTGAGAGACCACTCAGTGTACACATGAGCATGACAGTGATCTTCACATGAGTGTAGTGAGAGTGAGAGACCACTCAGTGTATACATGAGCATGACTGTGATCTTCACATGAGTGTTGTGAGAATGAGAGACCACTCAGTGTATACATGAGCATGCCCGTGATCTTCACATGAGTGTAGTGAGAATGAGAGACCACTCAGTGGATACATGAGCATGACCGTGATCTTCACATGAGTGTAGTGAGAGTGAGAGATCACTCAGTTTACACATGAGCATGACAGTGATCTTCACATGAGTGTAGTGAGAGTGAGAGACCACTCAGTGTATACATGAGCATGACAGTGATCGTCACATGAATGTAGTGAGAATGAGAGACCACTCAGTGTGTACATGAGCATGACCGTGATCTTCACATGAGTGTAGTGAGAGTGAGAGACCACTCAGTGTACACATGAGCATGACCGTGATCTTCACATGAGTGTAGTGAGAGTGAGAGACCACTCAGTGTACACGTGACCATGACAGTGATCTTCACATGAATGTAGTGAGAGTGAGAGACCACTCAGTGTATACATGAGCATGACTATGATCTTCACATGAGTGTAGTGAGAGTGAGAGACCACTCAGTGTATACAAGAGCATGACAGTGATCTTCACATGAGTGTAGTGAGAGTGAGAGACCACTCAGTGTATACATGAGCATGACAGTGATCTTCACATGAGTGTAGTGAGAGTGAGAGACCACTCAGTGTACACATGAGCATGACCGTGATCTTCACATGAGTGTAGTGAGAGTGAGAGACCACTCAGTGTATACATGAGCATGACAGTGATCTCCACATGAGTGTAGTGAGAGTGAGAGACCACTCAGTGTATACATGAGCATGACTGTGATCTTCACATGAGTGTAGTGAGAGTGAGAGACCACTCAGTGTATACATGAGCATGACAGTGATCTTCACATGAGTGTAGTGAGAATGAGAGACCACTCAGTGTATACATGAGCATGACCGTGATCTTCACATGAGTGTAGTGAGAGTGAGAGATCACTCAGTTTACACATGAGCATGACCGTGATCTTCACATGAGTGTAGTGAGAGTGAGAGACCACTCAGTGTATACATGAGCATGACAGTGATCGTCACATGAGTGTAGTGAGAATGAGAGACCACTCAGTGTGTACATGAGCATGACCGTGATCTTCACATGAGTGTAGTGAGAGTGAGAGACCACTCAGTGTACACATGAGCATGACCATGATCTTCACATGAGTGTAGTGAGAGTGAGAGACCACTCAGTGTACATGTGACCATGACAGTGATCTTCACATGAATGTAGTGAGAGTGAGAGACCACTCAGTGTACACATGAGCATGACTGTGATCTTCACATGAGTGTAGTGAGAGTGAGAGACCACTCAGTGTATACATGAGCATGACTGTGATCTTCACATGAGTGTAGTGAGAATGAGAGACCACTCAGTGTATACATGAGCATGCCCGTGATCTTCACATGAGTGTAGTGAGAATGAGAGACCACTGAGTGGATACATGAGCATGACCGTGATCTTCACATGAGTGTAGTGAGAGTGAGAGATCACGCAGTTTACACATGAGCATGACAGTGATCTTCACATGAGTGTAGTGAGAGTGAGAGACCACTCAGTGTGTACATGAGCATGACCGTGATCTTCACATGAGTGTAGTGAGAGTGAGAGACCACTCAGTGTACACATGAGCATGACCGTGATCTTCACATGAGTGTAGTGAGAGTGAGAGACCACTAAGTGTATCAATCAATCAATCAAATTTTATTTATATAGCGCTTTTTACTACAGTTGTTGTCACAAAGCAGCTTTACAAGTGCTGAGTCCTAGCCCCCAGTGAGCAAGCCAAAGGCGACAGTGGCAAGGAAAAACTCCCTAGTTTACATGAGCATGAGCATGACAGTGATCTTCACATGAGTGTAGTGAGAGTGAGAGACCACTCAGTGTACACACGAGCATGACAGTGATCTTCACATGAGTGTAGTGAGAGTGAGAGACCACTCAGTGTATACATGAGCATGACAGTGATCTTCACATGAGTGTAGTGAGAGTGAGAGACCACTCAGTGTATACATGAGCATGCCCGTGATCTTCACATGAGTGTAGTGAGAATGAGAGACCACTCAGTGGATACATGAGCATGACCGTGATCTTCACATGAGTGTAGTGAGAATGAGAGACCACTCAGTGGATACATGAGCATGACCGTGATCTTCACATGAGTGTAGTGAGAGTGAGAGATCACTCAGTTTACACATGAGCATGACCGTGATCTTCACATGAGTGTAGTGAGAGTGAGAGACCACTCAGTGTACACATGAGCATGACAGTGATCTTCACATGAGTGTAGTGAGAGTGAGAGACCACTCAGTGTATACATGAGCATGACTGTGATCTTCACATGAGTGTAGTGAGAATGAGAGACCACTCAGTGTATACATGAGCATGCCCGTGATCTTCACATGAGTGTAGTGAGAGTGAGAGATCACGCAGTTTACACATGAGCATGACAGTGATCTTCACATGAGTGTAGTGAGAGTGAGAGACCACTCAGTGTATACATGAGCATGACAGTGATCGTCACATGAGTGTAGTGAGAATGAGAGACCACTCAGTGTGTACATGAGCATGACCGTGATCTTCACATGAGTGTAGTGAGAGTGAGAGACCACTCAGTGTACACATGAGCATGACCGTGATCTTCACATGAGCATGACAGTGATCTTCACATGAGTGTAGTGAGAGTGAGAGACCACTCAGTGTACACATGAGCATGACCGTGATCTTCACATGAGTGTAGTGAGAGTGAGAGACCACTCAGTGTATACATGAGCATGACAGTGATCTTCACATGAGTGTAGTGAGAGTGAGAGACCACTCAGTGTATACATGAGCATGACCGTGATCTTCACATGAGTGTAGTGAGAGTGAGAGACCACTCAGTGTATACATGAGCATGACAGTGATCTTCACATGAGTGTAGTGAGAGTGAGAGACCACTCAGTGTATACATGAGCATGACCGTGATCTTCACATGAGTGTAGTGAGAATGAGAGACCACTCAGTGTATACATGAGCATGCCCGTGATCTTCACATGAGTGTAGTGAGAATGAGAGACCACTCAGTGGATACATTAGCATGACCGTGATCTTCACATGAGTGTAGTGAGAGTGAGAGATCACTCAGTTTACACATGAGCATGACAGTGATCTTCACATGAGTGTAGTGAGAGTGAGAGACCACTCAGTGTATACATGAGCATGACAGTGATCGTCACATGAGTGTAGTGAGAATGAGAGACCACTCAGTGTGTACATGAGCATGACCGTGATCTTCACATGAGTGTAGTGAGAGTGAGAGACCACTCAGTGTACACGTGACCATGACAGTGATCTTCACATGAATGTAGTGAGAGTGAGAGACCACTCAGTGTATACATGAGCATGACTGTGATCTTCACATGAGTGTAGTGAGAGTGAGAGACCACTCAGTGTATACATGAGCATGACTATGATCTTCACATGAGTGTAGTGAGAGTGAGAGACCACTCAGTGTATACAAGAGCATGACAGTGATCTTCACATGAGTGTAGTGAGAGTGAGAGACCACTCAGTGTATACATGAGCATGACAGTGATCTTCACATGAGTGTAGTGAGAGTGAGAGACCACTCAGTGTACACATGAGCATGACCGTGATCTTCACATGAGTGTAGTGAGAGTGAGAGACCACTCAGTGTATACATGAGCATGACAGTGATCTCCACATGAGTGTAGTGAGAGTGAGAGACCACTCAGTGTATACATGAGCATGACTGTGATCTTCACATGAGTGTAGTGAGAGTGAGAGACCACTCAGTGTATACATGAGCATGACAGTGATCTTCACATGAGTGTAGTGAGAATGAGAGACCACTCAGTGTATACATGAGCATGACCGTGATCTTCACATGAGTGTAGTGAGAGTGAGAGATCACTCAGTTTACACATGAGCATGACCGTGATCTTCACATGAGTGTAGTGAGAGTGAGAGACCACTCAGTGTATACATGAGCATGACAGTGATCGTCACATGAGTGTAGTGAGAATGAGAGACCACTCAGTGTGTACATGAGCATGACCGTGATCTTCACATGAGTGTAGTGAGAGTGAGAGACCACTCAGTGTACACATGAGCATGACCATGATCTTCACATGAGTGTAGTGAGAGTGAGAGACCACTCAGTGTACATGTGACCATGACAGTGATCTTCACATGAATGTAGTGAGAGTGAGAGACCACTCAGTGTATACATGAGCATGACTGTGATCTTCACATGAGTGTAGTGAGAGTGAGAGACCACTCAGTGTATACATGAGCATGACTGTGATCTTCACATGAGTGTAGTGAGAATGAGAGACCACTCAGTGTATACATGAGCATGCCCGTGATCTTCACATGAGTGTAGTGAGAATGAGAGACCACTGAGTGGATACATGAGCATGACCGTGATCTTCACATGAGTGTAGTGAGAGTGAGAGATCACGCAGTTTACACATGAGCATGACAGTGATCTTCACATGAGTGTAGTGAGAGTGAGAGACCACTCAGTGTGTACATGAGCATGACCGTGATCTTCACATGAGTGTAGTGAGAGTGAGAGACCACTCAGTGTACACATGAGCATGACCGTGATCTTCACATGAGTGTAGTGAAAGTGAGAGACCACTCAGTGTACACGTGACCATGACAGTGATCTTCACATGAATGTAGTAAGAGTGAGAGACCACTCAGTGTATACATGAGCATGACAGTGATCTTCACATGAGTGTAGTGAGAGTGAGAGACCACTCAGTGTATACATGTGCATGACAGTGATCTTCACATGAGTGTAGTGAGAGTGAGAGACCACTCAGTGTACACATGAGCATGACCGTGATCTTCACATGAGTGTAGTGAGAGTGAGAGACCACTCAGTGTATACATGAGTATGACAGTGATCTTCACATGAGTGTAGTGAGAGTGAGAGACCACTCAGTGTACACATGAGCATGACAGTGATCTTCACATGAGTGTAGTGAGAGTGAGTGACCACTCAGTGTATACATGAGCATGACAGTGATCTTCACATGAGTGTAGTGAGAGTGAGAGACCACTCAGTGTACACATGAGCATGACCGTGATCTTCACATGAGTGTAGTGAGAGTGAGAGACCACTAAGTGTATCAATCAATCAATCAAATTTTATTTATATAGCGCTTTTTACTACAGTTGTTGTCACAAAGCAGCTTTACAAGTGCTGAGTCCTAGCCCCCAGTGAGCAAGCCAAAGGCGACAGTGGCAAGGAAAAACTCCCTAGTTTACATGAGCATGAGCATGACAGTGATCTTCACATGAGTGTAGTGAGAGTGAGAGACCACTCAGTGTACACACGAGCATGACAGTGATCTTCACATGAGTGTAGTGAGAGTGAGAGACCACTCAGTGTGTACATGAGCATGACCGTGATCTTCACATGAGTGTAGTGAGAGTGAGAGACCACTCAGTGTACACATGAGCATGACCGTGATCTTCACATGAGTGTAGTGAAAGTGAGAGACCACTCAGTGTACACGTGACCATGACAGTGATCTTCACATGAATGTAGTGAGAGTGAGAGACCACTCAGTGTATACATGAGCATGACAGTGATCTTCACATGAGTGTAGTGAGAGTGAGAGACCACTCAGTGTATACATGTGCATGACAGTGATCTTCACATGAGTGTAGTGAGAGTGAGAGACCACTCAGTGTACACATGAGCATGACCGTGATCTTCACATGAGTGTAGTGAGAGTGAGAGACCACTCAGTGTATACATGAGTATGACAGTGATCTTCACATGAGTGTAGTGAGAGTGAGAGACCACTCAGTGTACACATGAGCATGACAGTGATCTTCACATGAGTGTAGTGAGAGTGAGTGACCACTCAGTGTATACATGAGCATGACAGTGATCTTCACATGAGTGTAGTGAGAGTGAGAGACCACTCAGTGTACACATGAGCATGACCGTGATCTTCACATGAGTGTAGTGAGAGTGAGAGACCACTAAGTGTATCAATCAATCAATCAAATTTTATTTATATAGCGCTTTTTACTACAGTTGTTGTCACAAAGCAGCTTTACAAGTGCTGAGTCCTAGCCCCCAGTGAGCAAGCCAAAGGCGACAGTGGCAAGGAAAAACTCCCTAGTTTACATGAGCATGAGCATGACAGTGATCTTCACATGAGTGTAGTGAGAGTGAGAGACCACTCAGTGTACACACGAGCATGACAGTGATCTTCACATGAGTGTAGTGAGAGTGAGAGACCACTCAGTGTATACATGAGCATGACAGTGATCTTCACATGAGTGTAGTGAGAGTGAGAGACCACTCAGTGTATACATGAGCATGCCCGTGATCTTCACATGAGTGTAGTGAGAATGAGAGACCACTCAGTGGATACATGAGCATGACCGTAATCTTCACATGAGTGTAGTGAGAATGAGAGACCACTCAGTGGATACATGAGCATGACCGTGATCTTCACATGAGTGTAGTGAGAGTGAGAGATCACTCAGTTTACACATGAGCATGACCGTGATCTTCACATGAGTGTAGTGAGAGTGAGAGACCACTCAGTGTACACATGAGCATGACAGTGATCTTCACATGAGTGTAGTGAGAGTGAGAGACCACTCAGTGTATACATGAGCATGACTGTGATCTTCACATGAGTGTAGTGAGAATGAGAGACCACTCAGTGTATACATGAGCATGCCCGTGATCTTCACATGAGTGTTGTGAGAATGAGAGACCACTGAGTGGATACATGAGCATGACCGTGATCTTCACATGAGTGTAGTGAGAGTGAGAGATCACGCAGTTTACACATGAGCATGACAGTGATCTTCACATGAGTGTAGTGAGAGTGAGAGACCACTCAGTGTATACATGAGCATGACAGTGATCGTCACATGAGTGTAGTGAGAATGAGAGACCACTCAGTGTGTACATGAGCATGACCGTGATCTTCACATGAGTGTAGTGAGAGTGAGAGACCACTCAGTGTACACATGAGCATGACCGTGATCTTCACATGAGTGTAGTGAAAGTGAGAGACCACTCAGTGTACACGTGACCATGACAGTGATCTTCACATGAATGTAGTGAGAGTGAGAGACCACTCAGTGTATACATGAGCATGACAGTGATCTTCACATGAGTGTAGTGAGAGTGAGAGACCACTCAGTGTATACATGTGCATGACTGTGATCTTCACATGAGTGTAGTGAGAGTGAGAGACCACTCAGTGTACACATGAGCATGACCGTGATCTTCACATGAGTGTAGTGAGAGTGAGAGACCACTCAGTGTATACATGAGTATGACAGTGATCTTCACATGAGTGTAGTGAGAGTGAGAGACCACTCAGTGTACACATGAGCATGACAGTGATCTTCACATGAGTGTAGTGAGAGTGAGTGACCACTCAGTGTATACATGAGCATGACAGTGATCTTCACATGAGTGTAGTGAGAGTGAGAGACCACTCAGTGTACACGTGACCATGACAGTGATCTTCACATGAATGTAGTGAGAGTGAGAGACCACTCAGTGTATACATGAGCATGACTATGATCTTCACATGAGTGTAGTGAGAGTGAGAGACCACTCAGTGTATACAAGAGCATGACAGTGATCTTCACATGAGTGTAGTGAGAGTGAGAGACCACTCAGTGTATACATGAGCATGACAGTGATCTTCACATGAGTGTAGTGAGAGTGAGAGACCACTCAGTGTACACATGAGCATGACCGTGATCTTCACATGAGTGTAGTGAGAGTGAGAGACCACTCAGTGTATACATGAGCATGACAGTGATCTCCACATGAGTGTAGTGAGAGTGAGAGACCACTCAGTGTATACATGAGCATGACTGTGATCTTCACATGAGTGTAGTGAGAGTGAGAGACCACTCAGTGTATACATGAGCATGACAGTGATCTTCACATGAGTGTAGTGAGAATGAGAGACCACTCAGTGTATACATGAGCATGACCGTGATCTTCACATGAGTGTAGTGAGAGTGAGAGATCACTCAGTTTACACATGAGCATGACCGTGATCTTCACATGAGTGTAGTGAGAGTGAGAGACCACTCAGTGTATACATGAGCATGACAGTGATCGTCACATGAGTGTAGTGAGAATGAGAGACCACTCAGTGTGTACATGAGCATGACCGTGATCTTCACATGAGTGTAGTGAGAGTGAGAGACCACTCAGTGTACACATGAGCATGACCATGATCTTCACATGAGTGTAGTGAGAGTGAGAGACCACTCAGTGTACATGTGACCATGACAGTGATCTTCACATGAATGTAGTGAGAGTGAGAGACCACTCAGTGTATACATGAGCATGACTGTGATCTTCACATGAGTGTAGTGAGAGTGAGAGACCACTCAGTGTATACATGAGCATGACTGTGATCTTCACATGAGTGTAGTGAGAATGAGAGACCACTCAGTGTATACATGAGCATGCCCGTGATCTTCACATGAGTGTAGTGAGAATGAGAGACCACTGAGTGGATACATGAGCATGACCGTGATCTTCACATGAGTGTAGTGAGAGTGAGAGATCACGCAGTTTACACATGAGCATGACAGTGATCTTCACATGAGTGTAGTGAGAGTGAGAGACCACTCAGTGTATACATGAGCATGACAGTGATTGTCACATGAGTGTAGTGAGAATGAGAGACCACTCAGTGTGTACATGAGCATGACCGTGATCTTCACATGAGTGTAGTGAGAGTGAGAGACCACTCAGTGTACACATGAGCATGACCGTGATCTTCACATGAGTGTAGTGAGAGTGAGAGACCACTCAGTGTATACATGAGCATGACAGTGATCTTCACATGAGTGTAGTGAGAGTGAGAGACCACTCAGTGTATACATGAGCATGACAGTGATCTTCACATGAGTGTAGTGAGAGTGAGAGACCAATCAGTGTATACATGTGCATGACAGTGATCTTCACATGAGTGTAGTGAGAGTGAGAGACCACTCAGTGTACACATGAGCATGACCGTGATCTTCACATGAGTCTAGTGAGAGTGAGAGACCACTCAGTGTATACATGAGCATGACAGTGATCTTCACATGAGTGTAGTGAGAGTGAGAGACCACTCAGTGTACACATGAGCATGACCGTGATCTTCACATGAGTGTAGTGAGAGTGAGAGACCACTCAGTGTACACATGAGCATGACAGTGATCTTCACATGAGTGTAGTGAGAGTGAGAGACCACTCAGTGTATACATGAGCATGACTGTGATCTTCACATGAGTGTTGTGAGAATGAGAGACCACTCAGTGTATACATGAGCATGCCCGTGATCTTCACATGAGTGTAGTGAGAATGAGAGACCACTCAGTGGATACATGAGCATGACCGTGATCTTCACATGAGTGTAGTGAGAGTGAGAGATCACTCAGTTTACACATGAGCATGACAGTGATCTTCACATGAGTGTAGTGAGAGTGAGAGACCACTCAGTGTATACATGAGCATGACAGTGATCGTCACATGAATGTAGTGAGAATGAGAGACCACTCAGTGTGTACATGAGCATGACCGTGATCTTCACATGAGTGTAGTGAGAGTGAGAGACCACTCAGTGTACACATGAGCATGACCGTGATCTTCACATGAGTGTAGTGAGAGTGAGAGACCACTCAGTGTACACGTGACCATGACAGTGATCTTCACATGAATGTAGTGAGAGTGAGAGACCACTCAGTGTATACATGAGCATGACTATGATCTTCACATGAGTGTAGTGAGAGTGAGAGACCACTCAGTGTATACAAGAGCATGACAGTGATCTTCACATGAGTGTAGTGAGAGTGAGAGACCACTCAGTGTATACATGAGCATGACAGTGATCTTCACATGAGTGTAGTGAGAGTGAGAGACCACTCAGTGTACACATGAGCATGACCGTGATCTTCACATGAGTGTAGTGAGAGTGAGAGACCACTCAGTGTATACATGAGCATGACAGTGATCTCCACATGAGTGTAGTGAGAGTGAGAGACCACTCAGTGTATACATGAGCATGACTGTGATCTTCACATGAGTGTAGTGAGAGTGAGAGACCACTCAGTGTATACATGAGCATGACAGTGATCTTCACATGAGTGTAGTGAGAATGAGAGACCACTCAGTGTATACATGAGCATGACCGTGATCTTCACATGAGTGTAGTGAGAGTGAGAGATCACTCAGTTTACACATGAGCATGACCGTGATCTTCACATGAGTGTAGTGAGAGTGAGAGACCACTCAGTGTATACATGAGCATGACAGTGATCGTCACATGAGTGTAGTGAGAATGAGAGACCACTCAGTGTGTACATGAGCATGACCGTGATCTTCACATGAGTGTAGTGAGAGTGAGAGACCACTCAGTGTACACATGAGCATGACCATGATCTTCACATGAGTGTAGTGAGAGTGAGAGACCACTCAGTGTACATGTGACCATGACAGTGATCTTCACATGAATGTAGTGAGAGTGAGAGACCACTCAGTGTATACATGAGCATGACTGTGATCTTCACATGAGTGTAGTGAGAGTGAGAGACCACTCAGTGTATACATGAGCATGACTGTGATCTTCACATGAGTGTAGTGAGAATGAGAGACCACTCAGTGTATACATGAGCATGCCCGTGATCTTCACATGAGTGTAGTGAGAATGAGAGACCACTGAGTGGATACATGAGCATGACCGTGATCTTCACATGAGTGTAGTGAGAGTGAGAGATCACGCAGTTTACACATGAGCATGACAGTGATCTTCACATGAGTGTAGTGAGAGTGAGAGACCACTCAGTGTGTACATGAGCATGACCGTGATCTTCACATGAGTGTAGTGAGAGTGAGAGACCACTCAGTGTACACATGAGCATGACCGTGATCTTCACATGAGTGTAGTGAAAGTGAGAGACCACTCAGTGTACACGTGACCATGACAGTGATCTTCACATGAATGTAGTAAGAGTGAGAGACCACTCAGTGTATACATGAGCATGACAGTGATCTTCACATGAGTGTAGTGAGAGTGAGAGACCACTCAGTGTATACATGTGCAGGACAGTGATCTTCACATGAGTGTAGTGAGAGTGAGAGACCACTCAGTGTACACATGAGCATGACCGTGATCTTCACATGAGTGTAGTGAGAGTGAGAGACCACTCAGTGTATACATGAGTATGACAGTGATCTTCACATGAGTGTAGTGAGAGTGAGAGACCACTCAGTGTACACATGAGCATGACAGTGATCTTCACATGAGTGTAGTGAGAGTGAGTGACCACTCAGTGTATACATGAGCATGACAGTGATCTTCACATGAGTGTAGTGAGAGTGAGAGACCACTCAGTGTACACATGAGCATGACCGTGATCTTCACATGAGTGTAGTGAGAGTGAGAGACCACTAAGTGTATCAATCAATCAATCAAATTTTATTTATATAGCGCTTTTTACTACAGTTGTTGTCACAAAGCAGCTTTACAAGTGCTGAGTCCTAGCCCCCAGTGAGCAAGCCAAAGGCGACAGTGGCAAGGAAAAACTCCCTAGTTTACATGAGCATGAGCATGACAGTGATCTTCACATGAGTGTAGTGAGAGTGAGAGACCACTCAGTGTACACACGAGCATGACAGTGATCTTCACATGAGTGTAGTGAGAGTGAGAGACCACTCAGTGTGTACATGAGCATGACCGTGATCTTCACATGAGTGTAGTGAGAGTGAGAGACCACTCAGTGTACACATGAGCATGACCGTGATCTTCACATGAGTGTAGTGAAAGTGAGAGACCACTCAGTGTACACGTGACCATGACAGTGATCTTCACATGAATGTAGTGAGAGTGAGAGACCACTCAGTGTATACATGAGCATGACAGTGATCTTCACATGAGTGTAGTGAGAGTGAGAGACCACTCAGTGTATACATGTGCATGACAGTGATCTTCACATGAGTGTAGTGAGAGTGAGAGACCACTCAGTGTACACATGAGCATGACCGTGATCTTCACATGAGTGTAGTGAGAGTGAGAGACCACTCAGTGTATACATGAGTATGACAGTGATCTTCACATGAGTGTAGTGAGAGTGAGAGACCACTCAGTGTACACATGAGCATGACAGTGATCTTCACATGAGTGTAGTGAGAGTGAGTGACCACTCAGTGTATACATGAGCATGACAGTGATCTTCACATGAGTGTAGTGAGAGTGAGAGACCACTCAGTGTACACATGAGCATGACCGTGATCTTCACATGAGTGTAGTGAGAGTGAGAGACCACTAAGTGTATCAATCAATCAATCAAATTTTATTTATATAGCGCTTTTTACTACAGTTGTTGTCACAAAGCAGCTTTACAAGTGCTGAGTCCTAGCCCCCAGTGAGCAAGCCAAAGGCGACAGTGGCAAGGAAAAACTCCCTAGTTTACATGAGCATGAGCATGACAGTGATCTTCACATGAGTGTAGTGAGAGTGAGAGACCACTCAGTGTACACACGAGCATGACAGTGATCTTCACATGAGTGTAGTGAGAGTGAGAGACCACTCAGTGTATACATGAGCATGACAGTGATCTTCACATGAGTGTAGTGAGAGTGAGAGACCACTCAGTGTATACATGAGCATGCCCGTGATCTTCACATGAGTGTAGTGAGAATGAGAGACCACTCAGTGGATACATGAGCATGACCGTGATCTTCACATGAGTGTAGTGAGAGTGAGAGACCACTCAGTGGATACATGAGCATGACCGTGATCTTCACATGAGTGTAGTGAGAGTGAGAGATCACTCAGTTTACACATGAGCATGACCGTGATCTTCACATGAGTGTAGTGAGAGTGAGAGATCACTCAGTTTACACATGAGCATGACCGTGATCTTCACATGAGTGTAGTGAGAGTGAGAGACCACTCAGTGTATACATGAGCATGACAGTGATCGTCACATGAGTGTAGTGAGAATGAGAGACCACTCAGTGTGTACATGAGCATGACCGTGATCTTCACATGAGTGTAGTGAGAGTGAGAGACCACTCAGTGTACACATGAGCATGACCATGATCTTCACATGAGTGTAGTGAGAGTGAGAGACCACTCAGTGTACATGTGACCATGACAGTGATCTTCACATGAATGTAGTGAGAGTGAGAGACCACTCAGTGTATACATGAGCATGACTGTGATCTTCACATGAGTGTAGTGAGAGTGAGAGACCACTCAGTGTATACATGAGCATGACTGTGATCTTCACATGAGTGTAGTGAGAATGAGAGACCACTCAGTGTATACATGAGCATGCCCGTGATCTTCACATGAGTGTAGTGAGAATGAGAGACCACTGAGTGGATACATGAGCATGACCGTGATCTTCACATGAGTGTAGTGAGAGTGAGAGATCACGCAGTTTACACATGAGCATGACAGTGATCTTCACATGAGTGTAGTGAGAGTGAGAGACCACTCAGTGTGTACATGAGCATGACCGTGATCTTCACATGAGTGTAGTGAGAGTGAGAGACCACTCAGTGTACACATGAGCATGACCGTGATCTTCACATGAGTGTAGTGAAAGTGAGAGACCACTCAGTGTACACGTGACCATGACAGTGATCTTCACATGAATGTAGTAAGAGTGAGAGACCACTCAGTGTATACATGAGCATGACAGTGATCTTCACATGAGTGTAGTGAGAGTGAGAGACCACTCAGTGTATACATGTGCAGGACAGTGATCTTCACATGAGTGTAGTGAGAGTGAGAGACCACTCAGTGTACACATGAGCATGACCGTGATCTTCACATGAGTGTAGTGAGAGTGAGAGACCACTCAGTGTATACATGAGTATGACAGTGATCTTCACATGAGTGTAGTGAGAGTGAGAGACCACTCAGTGTACACATGAGCATGACAGTGATCTTCACATGAGTGTAGTGAGAGTGAGTGACCACTCAGTGTATACATGAGCATGACAGTGATCTTCACATGAGTGTAGTGAGAGTGAGAGACCACTCAGTGTACACATGAGCATGACCGTGATCTTCACATGAGTGTAGTGAGAGTGAGAGACCACTAAGTGTATCAATCAATCAATCAAATTTTATTTATATAGCGCTTTTTACTACAGTTGTTGTCACAAAGCAGCTTTACAAGTGCTGAGTCCTAGCCCCCAGTGAGCAAGCCAAAGGCGACAGTGGCAAGGAAAAACTCCCTAGTTTACATGAGCATGAGCATGACAGTGATCTTCACATGAGTGTAGTGAGAGTGAGAGACCACTCAGTGTACACACGAGCATGACAGTGATCTTCACATGAGTGTAGTGAGAGTGAGAGACCACTCAGTGTGTACATGAGCATGACCGTGATCTTCACATGAGTGTAGTGAGAGTGAGAGACCACTCAGTGTACACATGAGCATGACCGTGATCTTCACATGAGTGTAGTGAAAGTGAGAGACCACTCAGTGTACACGTGACCATGACAGTGATCTTCACATGAATGTAGTGAGAGTGAGAGACCACTCAGTGTATACATGAGCATGACAGTGATCTTCACATGAGTGTAGTGAGAGTGAGAGACCACTCAGTGTATACATGTGCATGACAGTGATCTTCACATGAGTGTAGTGAGAGTGAGAGACCACTCAGTGTACACATGAGCATGACCGTGATCTTCACATGAGTGTAGTGAGAGTGAGAGACCACTCAGTGTATACATGAGTATGACAGTGATCTTCACATGAGTGTAGTGAGAGTGAGAGACCACTCAGTGTACACATGAGCATGACAGTGATCTTCACATGAGTGTAGTGAGAGTGAGTGACCACTCAGTGTATACATGAGCATGACAGTGATCTTCACATGAGTGTAGTGAGAGTGAGAGACCACTCAGTGTACACATGAGCATGACCGTGATCTTCACATGAGTGTAGTGAGAGTGAGAGACCACTAAGTGTATCAATCAATCAATCAAATTTTATTTATATAGCGCTTTTTACTACAGTTGTTGTCACAAAGCAGCTTTACAAGTGCTGAGTCCTAGCCCCCAGTGAGCAAGCCAAAGGCGACAGTGGCAAGGAAAAACTCCCTAGTTTACATGAGCATGAGCATGACAGTGATCTTCACATGAGTGTAGTGAGAGTGAGAGACCACTCAGTGTACACACGAGCATGACAGTGATCTTCACATGAGTGTAGTGAGAGTGAGAGACCACTCAGTGTATACATGAGCATGACAGTGATCTTCACATGAGTGTAGTGAGAGTGAGAGACCACTCAGTGTATACATGAGCATGCCCGTGATCTTCACATGAGTGTAGTGAGAATGAGAGACCACTCAGTGGATACATGAGCATGACCGTGATCTTCACATGAGTGTAGTGAGAGTGAGAGACCACTCAGTGGATACATGAGCATGACCGTGATCTTCACATGAGTGTAGTGAGAGTGAGAGATCACTCAGTTTACACATGAGCATGACCGTGATCTTCACATGAGTGTAGTGAGAGTGAGAGACCACTCAGTGTATACATGAGCATGACTGTGATCTTCACATGAGTGTAGTGAGAATGAGAGACCACTCAGTGTATACATGAGCATGCCCGTGATCTTCACATGAGTGTTGTGAGAATGAGAGACCACTGAGTGGATACATGAGCATGACCGTGATCTTCACATGAGTGTAGTGAGAGTGAGAGATCACGCAGTTTACACATGAGCATGACAGTGATCTTCACATGAGTGTAGTGAGAGTGAGAGACCACTCAGTGTATACATGAGCATGACAGTGATCGTCACATGAGTGTAGTGAGAATGAGAGACCACTCAGTGTGTACATGAGCATGACCGTGATCTTCACATGAGTGTAGTGAGAGTGAGAGACCACTCAGTGTACACATGAGCATGACCGTGATCTTCACATGAGTGTAGTGAAAGTGAGAGACCACTCAGTGTACACGTGACCATGACAGTGATCTTCACATGAATGTAGTGAGAGTGAGAGACCACTCAGTGTATACATGAGCATGACAGTGATCTTCACATGAGTGTAGTGAGAGTGAGAGACCACTCAGTGTATACATGTGCATGACTGTGATCTTCACATGAGTGTAGTGAGAGTGAGAGACCACTCAGTGTACACATGAGCATGACCGTGATCTTCACATGAGTGTAGTGAGAGTGAGAGACCACTCAGTGTATACATGAGTATGACAGTGATCTTCACATGAGTGTAGTGAGAGTGAGAGACCACTCAGTGTACACATGAGCATGACAGTGATCTTCACATGAGTGTAGTGAGAGTGAGTGACCACTCAGTGTATACATGAGCATGACAGTGATCTTCACATGAGTGTAGTGAGAGTGAGAGACCACTCAGTGTACACGTGACCATGACAGTGATCTTCACATGAATGTAGTGAGAGTGAGAGACCACTCAGTGTATACATGAGCATGACTATGATCTTCACATGAGTGTAGTGAGAGTGAGAGACCACTCAGTGTATACAAGAGCATGACAGTGATCTTCACATGAGTGTAGTGAGAGTGAGAGACCACTCAGTGTATACATGAGCATGACAGTGATCTTCACATGAGTGTAGTGAGAGTGAGAGACCACTCAGTGTACACATGAGCATGACCGTGATCTTCACATGAGTGTAGTGAGAGTGAGAGACCACTCAGTGTATACATGAGCATGACAGTGATCTCCACATGAGTGTAGTGAGAGTGAGAGACCACTCAGTGTATACATGAGCATGACTGTGATCTTCACATGAGTGTAGTGAGAGTGAGAGACCACTCAGTGTATACATGAGCATGACAGTGATCTTCACATGAGTGTAGTGAGAATGAGAGACCACTCAGTGTATACATGAGCATGACCGTGATCTTCACATGAGTGTAGTGAGAGTGAGAGATCACTCAGTTTACACATGAGCATGACCGTGATCTTCACATGAGTGTAGTGAGAGTGAGAGACCACTCAGTGTATACATGAGCATGACAGTGATCGTCACATGAGTGTAGTGAGAATGAGAGACCACTCAGTGTGTACATGAGCATGACCGTGATCTTCACATGAGTGTAGTGAGAGTGAGAGACCACTCAGTGTACACATGAGCATGACCATGATCTTCACATGAGTGTAGTGAGAGTGAGAGACCACTCAGTGTACATGTGACCATGACAGTGATCTTCACATGAATGTAGTGAGAGTGAGAGACCACTCAGTGTATACATGAGCATGACTGTGATCTTCACATGAGTGTAGTGAGAGTGAGAGACCACTCAGTGTATACATGAGCATGACTGTGATCTTCACATGAGTGTAGTGAGAATGAGAGACCACTCAGTGTATACATGAGCATGCCCGTGATCTTCACATGAGTGTAGTGAGAATGAGAGACCACTGAGTGGATACATGAGCATGACCGTGATCTTCACATGAGTGTAGTGAGAGTGAGAGATCACGCAGTTTACACATGAGCATGACAGTGATCTTCACATGAGTGTAGTGAGAGTGAGAGACCACTCAGTGTATACATGAGCATGACAGTGATCGTCACATGAGTGTAGTGAGAATGAGAGACCACTCAGTGTGTACATGAGCATGACCGTGATCTTCACATGAGTGTAGTGAGAGTGAGAGACCACTCAGTGTACACATGAGCATGACCGTGATCTTCACATGAGTGTAGTGAAAGTGAGAGACCACTCAGTGTACACGTGACCATGACAGTGATCTTCACATGAATGTAGTGAGAGTGAGAGACCACTCAGTGTATACATGAGCATGACAGTGATCTTCACATGAGTGTAGTGAGAGTGAGAGACCACTCAGTGTATACATGTGCATGACAGTGATCTTCACATGAGTGTAGTGAGAGTGAGAGACCACTCAGTGTACACATGAGCATGACCGTGATCTTCACATGAGTGTAGTGAGAGTGAGAGACCACTCAGTGTATACATGAGTATGACAGTGATCTTCACATGAGTGTAGTGAGAGTGAGAGACCACTCAGTGTACACATGAGCATGACAGTGATCTTCACATGAGTGTAGTGAGAGTGAGTGACCACTCAGTGTATACATGAGCATGACAGTGATCTTCACATGAGTGTAGTGAGAGTGAGAGACCACTCAGTGTATACATGAGCATGACAGTGATCTTCACATGAGTGTAGTGAGAATGAGAGACCACTCAGTGTATACATGAGCATGGCCGTGATCTTCACATGAGTGTAGTGAGAATGAGAGACCACTCAGTGGATACATGAGCATGACCGTGATCTTCACATGAGTGTAGTGAGAATGAGAGACCACTCAGTGGATACATGAGCATGACCGTGATCTTCACATGAGTGTAGTGAGAGTGAGAGATCACTCAGTTTACACATGAGCATGACCGTGATCTTCACATGAGTGTAGTGAGAGTGAGAGACCACTCAGTGTACACATGAGCATGACAGTGATCTTCACATGAGTGTAGTGAGAGTGAGAGACCACTCAGTGTATACATGAGCATGACTGTGATCTTCACATGAGTGTAGTGAGAATGAGAGACCACTCAGTGTATACATGAGCATGCCCGTGATCTTCACATGAGTGTTGTGAGAATGAGAGACCACTGAGTGGATACATGAGCATGACCGTGATCTTCACATGAGTGTAGTGAGAGTGAGAGATCACGCAGTTTACACATGAGCATGACAGTGATCTTCACATGAGTGTAGTGAGAGTGAGAGACCACTCAGTGTATACATGAGCATGACAGTGATCGTCACATGAGTGTAGTGAGAATGAGAGACCACTCAGTGTGTACATGAGCATGACCGTGATCTTCACATGAGTGTAGTGAGAGTGAGAGACCACTCAGTGTACACATGAGCATGACCGTGATCTTCACATGAGTGTAGTGAAAGTGAGAGACCACTCAGTGTACACGTGACCATGACAGTGATCTTCACATGAGTGTAGTGAGAGTGAGAGACCACTCAGTGTATACATGAGCATGACAGTGATCTTCACATGAGTGTAGTGAGAGTGAGAGACCACTCAGTGTATACATGTGCATGACTGTGATCTTCACATGAGTGTAGTGAGAGTGAGAGACCACTCAGTGTACACATGAGCATGACCGTGATCTTCACATGAGTGTAGTGAGAGTGAGAGACCACTCAGTGTATACATGAGTATGACAGTGATCTTCACATGAGTGTAGTGAGAGTGAGAGACCACTCAGTGTACACATGAGCATGACAGTGATCTTCACATGAGTGTAGTGAGAGTGAGTGACCACTCAGTGTATACATGAGCATGACAGTGATCTTCACATGAGTGTAGTGAGAGTGAGAGACCACTCAGTGTACACATGAGCATGACCGTGATCTTCACATGAGTGTAGTGAGAGTGAGAGACCACTAAGTGTATCAATCAATCAATCAAATTTTATTTATATAGCGCTTTTTACTACAGTTGTTGTCACAAAGCAGCTTTACAAGTGCTGAGTCCTAGCCCCCAGTGAGCAAGCCAAAGGCGACAGTGGCAAGGAAAAACTCCCTAGTTTACATGAGCATGAGCATGACAGTGATCTTCACATGAGTGTAGTGAGAGTGAGAGACCACTCAGTGTACACACGAGCATGACAGTGATCTTCACATGAGTGTAGTGAGCGTGAGAGACCACTCAGTGTATACATGAGCATGACAGTGATCTTCACATGAGTGTAGTGAGAGTGAGAGACCACTCAGTGTATACATGAGCATGCCCGTGATCTTCACATGAGTGTAGTGAGAATGAGAGACCACTCAGTGGATACATGAGCATGACCGTGATCTTCACATGAGTGTAGTGAGAGTGAGAGATCACTCAGTTTACACATGAGCATGACCGTGATCTTCACATGAGTGTAGTGAGAGTGAGAGACCACTCAGTGTACACATGAGCATGACCGTGATCTTCACATGAGTGTAGTGAGAGTGAGAGACCACTCAATGTATACAAGAGCATGACCGTGATCTTCACATGAGTGTAGTGAGAGTGAGAGACCACTCAGTGTACACATGTGCATGACAGTGATCTTCACATGAGTGTAGTGAGAGTGAGAGACCACTCAGTGTACACATGAGCATGACCGTGATCTTCACATGAGTGTAGTGAGAGTGAGAGACCACTCAGTGTATACATGAGCATGACAGTGATCTTCACATGAGTGTAGTGAGAGTGAGAGACCACTCAGTGTACACATGAGCATGACCGTGATCTTCACATGAGTGTAGTGAGAGTGAGAGACCACTCAGTGTATCAATCAAACAATCAAATTTTATTTATATAGCGCTTTTTACTACAGTTGTTGTCACAAAGCAGCTTTACAAGTGCTGAGTCCTAGCCCCCAGTGAGCAAGCCAAAGGCGACAGTGGCAAGGAAAAACTCCCTAGTTTACATGAGCATGAGCATGACAGTGATCTTCACATGAGTGTAGTGAGAGTGAGAGACCACTCAGTGTACACATGAGCATGACAGTGATCTTCACATGAGTGTAGTGAGAGTGAGAGACCACTCAGTGTATACATGAGCATGACAGTGATCTTCACATGAGTGTAGTGAGAATGAGAGACCACTCAGTGTATACATGAGCATGCCCGTGATCTTCACATGAGTGTAGTGAGAATGAGAGACCACTCAGTGGATACATGAGCATGACCGTGATCTTCACATGAGTGTAGTGAGAGTGAGAGATCACTCAGTTTACACATGAGCATGACAGTGATCTTCACATGAGTGTAGTGAGAGTGAGAGACCACTCAGTGTATACATGAGCACGACAGTGATCGTCACATGAGTGTAGTGAGAATGAGAGACCACTCAGTGTGTACATGAGTATGACCGTGATCTTCACATGAGTGTAGTGAGAGTGAGAGACCACTCAGTGTACACATGAGCATGACCGTGATCTTCACATGAGTGTAGTGAGAGTGAGAGACCACTCAGTGTATACATGAGCATGACCGTGATCTTCACATGAGTGTAGTGAGAATGAGAGACCACTCCGTGTATACATGAGCATGACAGTGATCTTCACATGAGTGTAGTGAGAGTGAGAGACCACTCAGTGTACACATGAGCATGACCGTGATCTTCACATGAGTGTAGTGAGAGTGAGAGACCACTCAGTGTACACATGAGCATGACAGTGATCTTCACATGAGTGTAGTGAGAGTGAGAGACCACTCAGTGTATACATGAGCATGACTGTGATCTTCACATGAGTGTAGTGAGAATGAGAGACCACTCAGTGTATACATGAGCATGCCCGTGATCTTCACATGAGTGTAGTGAGAATGTGAGACCACTCAGTGGATACATGAGCATGACCGTGATCTTCACATGAGTGTAGTGAGAGTGAGAGATCACTCAGTTTACACATGAGCATGACAGTGATCTTCACATGAGTGTAGTGAGAGTGAGAGACCACTCAGTGTATACATGAGCATGACAGTGATCGTCACATGAATGTAGTGAGAATGAGAGACCACTCAGTGTGTACATGAGCATGACCGTGATCTTCACATGAGTGTAGTGAGAGTGAGAGACCACTCAGTGTACACATGAGCATGACCGTGATCTTCACATGAGTGTAGTGAGAGTGAGAGACCACTCAGTGTACACGTGACCATGACAGTGATCTTCACATGAATGTAGTGAGAGTGAGAGACCACTCAGTGTATACATGAGCATGACTATGATCTTCACATGAGTGTAGTGAGAGTGAGAGACCACTCAGTGTATACAAGAGCATGACAGTGATCTTCACATGAGTGTAGTGAGAGTGAGAGACCACTCAGTGTATACATGAGCATGACAGTCATCTTCACATGAGTGTAGTGAGAGTGAGAGACCACTCAGTGTACACATGAGCATGACCGTGATCTTCACATGAGTGTAGTGAGAGTGAGAGACCACTCAGTGTATACATGAGCATGACAGTGATCTCCACATGAGTGTAGTGAGAGTGAGAGACCACTCAGTGTATACATGAGCATGACTGTGATCTTCACATGAGTGTAGTGAGAGTGAGAGACCACTCAGTGTATACATGAGCATGACAGTGATCTTCACATGAGTGTAGTGAGAATGAGAGACCACTCAGTGTATACATGAGCATGACCGTGATCTTCACATGAGTGTAGTGAGAGTGAGAGATCACTCAGTTTACACATGAGCATGACCGTGATCTTCACATGAGTGTAGTGAGAGTGAGAGACCACTCAGTGTATACATGAGCATGACAGTGATCGTCACATGAGTGTAGTGAGAATGAGAGACCACTCAGTGTGTACATGAGCATGACCGTGATCTTCACATGAGTGTAGTGAGAGTGAGAGACCACTCAGTGTACACATGAGCATGACCATGATCTTCACATGAGTGTAGTGAGAGTGAGAGACCACTCAGTGTACATGTGACCATGACAGTGATCTTCACATGAATGTAGTGAGAGTGAGAGACCACTCAGTGTATACATGAGCATGACTGTGATCTTCACATGAGTGTAGTGAGAGTGAGAGACCACTCAGTGTATACATGAGCATGACTGTGATCTTCACATGAGTGTAGTGAGAATGAGAGACCACTCAGTGTATACATGAGCATGCCCGTGATCTTCACATGAGTGTAGTGAGAATGAGAGACCACTGAGTGGATACATGAGCATGACCGTGATCTTCACATGAGTGTAGTGAGAGTGAGAGATCACGCAGTTTACACATGAGCATGACAGTGATCTTCACATGAGTGTAGTGAGAGTGAGAGACCACTCAGTGTATACATGAGCATGACAGTGATCGTCACATGAGTGTAGTGAGAATGAGAGACCACTCAGTGTGTACATGAGCATGACCGTGATCTTCACATGAGTGTAGTGAGAGTGAGAGACCACTCAGTGTACACATGAGCATGACCGTGATCTTCACATGAGTGTAGTGAAAGTGAGAGACCACTCAGTGTACACGTGACCATGACAGTGATCTTCACATGAATGTAGTGAGAGTGAGAGACCACTCAGTGTATACATGAGCATGACAGTGATCTTCACATGAGTGTAGTGAGAGTGAGAGACCACTCAGTGTATACATGTGCATGACAGTGATCTTCACATGAGTGTAGTGAGAGTGAGAGACCACTCAGTGTACACATGAGCATGACCGTGATCTTCACATGAGTGTAGTGAGAGTGAGAGACCACTCAGTGTATACATGAGTATGACAGTGATCTTCACATGAGTGTAGTGAGAGTGAGAGACCACTCAGTGTACACATGAGCATGACAGTGATCTTCACATGAGTGTAGTGAGAGTGAGTGACCACTCAGTGTATACATGAGCATGACAGTGATCTTCACATGAGTGTAGTGAGAGTGAGAGACCACTCAGTGTACACATGAGCATGACCGTGATCTTCACATGAGTGTAGTGAGAGTGAGAGACCACTAAGTGTATCAATCAATCAATCAAATTTTATTTATATAGCGCTTTTTACTACAGTTGTTGTCACAAAGCAGCTTTACAAGTGCTGAGTCCTAGCCCCCAGTGAGCAAGCCAAAGGCGACAGTGGCAAGGAAAAACTCCCTAGTTTACATGAGCATGAGCATGACAGTGATCTTCACATGAGTGTAGTGAGAGTGAGAGACCACTCAGTGTACACACGAGCATGACAGTGATCTTCACATGAGTGTAGTGAGAGTGAGAGACCACTCAGTGTATACATGAGCATGACAGTGATCTTCACATGAGTGTAGTGAGAGTGAGAGACCACTCAGTGTATACATGAGCATGCCCGTGATCTTCACATGAGTGTAGTGAGAATGAGAGACCACTCAGTGGATACATGAGCATGACCGTGATCTTCACATGAGTGTAGTGAGAATGAGAGACCACTCAGTGGATACATGAGCATGACCGTGATCTTCACATGAGTGTAGTGAGAGTGAGAGATCACTCAGTTTACACATGAGCATGACCGTGATCTTCACATGAGTGTAGTGAGAGTGAGAGACCACTCAGTGTACACATGAGCATGACAGTGATCTTCACATGAGTGTAGTGAGAGTGAGAGACCACTCAGTGTATACATGAGCATGACTGTGATCTTCACATGAGTGTAGTGAGAATGAGAGACCACTCAGTGTATACATGAGCATGCCCGTGATCTTCACATGAGTGTTGTGAGAATGAGAGACCACTGAGTGGATACATGAGCATGACCGTGATCTTCACATGAGTGTAGTGAGAGTGAGAGATCACGCAGTTTACACATGAGCATGACAGTGATCTTCACATGAGTGTAGTGAGAGTGAGAGACCACTCAGTGTATACATGAGCATGACAGTGATCGTCACATGAGTGTAGTGAGAATGAGAGACCACTCAGTGTGTACATGAGCATGACCGTGATCTTCACATGAGTGTAGTGAGAGTGAGAGACCACTCAGTGTACACATGAGCATGACCGTGATCTTCACATGAGTGTAGTGAAAGTGAGAGACCACTCAGTGTACACGTGACCATGACAGTGATCTTCACATGAATGTAGTGAGAGTGAGAGACCACTCAGTGTATACATGAGCATGACAGTGATCTTCACATGAGTGTAGTGAGAGTGAGAGACCACTCAGTGTATACATGTGCATGACTGTGATCTTCACATGAGTGTAGTGAGAGTGAGAGACCACTCAGTGTATACATGAGCATGCCCGTGATCTTCACATGAGTGTAGTGAGAATGAGAGACCACTCAGTGGATACATGAGCATGACCGTGATCTTCACATGAGTGTAGTGAGAGTGAGAGATCACTCAGTTTACACATGAGCATGACCGTGATCTTCACATGAGTGTAGTGAGAGTGAGAGACCACTCAGTGTACACATGAGCATGACCGTGATCTTCACATGAGTGTAGTGAGAGTGAGAGACCACTCAATGTATACAAGAGCATGACCGTGATCTTCACATGAGTGTAGTGAGAGTGAGAGACCACTCAGTGTACACATGTGCATGACAGTGATCTTCACATGAGTGTAGTGAGAGTGAGAGACCACTCAGTGTACACATGAGCATGACCGTGATCTTCACATGAGTGTAGTGAGAGTGAGAGACCACTCAGTGTATACATGAGCATGACAGTGATCTTCACATGAGTGTAGTGAGAGTGAGAGACCACTCAGTGTACACATGAGCATGACCGTGATCTTCACATGAGTGTAGTGAGAGTGAGAGACCACTCAGTGTATCAATCAAACAATCAAATTTTATTTATATAGCGCTTTTTACTACAGTTGTTGTCACAAAGCAGCTTTACAAGTGCTGAGTCCTAGCCCCCAGTGAGCAAGCCAAAGGCGACAGTGGCAAGGAAAAACTCCCTAGTTTACATGAGCATGAGCATGACAGTGATCTTCACATGAGTGTAGTGAGAGTGAGAGACCACTCAGTGTACACATGAGCATGACAGTGATCTTCACATGAGTGTAGTGAGAGTGAGAGACCACTCAGTGTATACATGAGCATGACAGTGATCTTCACATGAGTGTAGTGAGAATGAGAGACCACTCAGTGTATACATGAGCATGCCCGTGATCTTCACATGAGTGTAGTGAGAATGAGAGACCACTCAGTGGATACATGAGCATGACCGTGATCTTCACATGAGTGTAGTGAGAGTGAGAGATCACTCAGTTTACACATGAGCATGACAGTGATCTTCACATGAGTGTAGTGAGAGTGAGAGACCACTCAGTGTATACATGAGCACGACAGTGATCGTCACATGAGTGTAGTGAGAATGAGAGACCACTCAGTGTGTACATGAGTATGACCGTGATCTTCACATGAGTGTAGTGAGAGTGAGAGACCACTCAGTGTACACATGAGCATGACCGTGATCTTCACATGAGTGTAGTGAGAGTGAGAGACCACTCAGTGTATACATGAGCATGACCGTGATCTTCACATGAGTGTAGTGAGAATGAGAGACCACTCCGTGTATACATGAGCATGACAGTGATCTTCACATGAGTGTAGTGAGAGTGAGAGACCACTCAGTGTACACATGAGCATGACCGTGATCTTCACATGAGTGTAGTGAGAGTGAGAGACCACTCAGTGTACACATGAGCATGACAGTGATCTTCACATGAGTGTAATGAGAGTGAGAGACCACTCAGTGTATACATGAGCATGACTGTGATCTTCACATGAGTGTAGTGAGAGTGAGAGACCACTCAGTGTACACGTGACCATGACAGTGATCTTCACATGAATGTAGTGAGAGTGAGAGACCACTCAGTGTATACATGAGCATGACTATGATCTTCACATGAGTGTAGTGAGAGTGAGAGACCACTCAGTGTATACAAGAGCATGACAGTGATCTTCACATGAGTGTAGTGAGAGTGAGAGACCACTCAGTGTATACATGAGCATGACAGTGATCTTCACATGAGTGTAGTGAGAGTGAGAGACCACTCAGTGTACACATGAGCATGACCGTGATCTTCACATGAGTGTAGTGAGAGTGAGAGACCACTCAGTGTATACATGAGCATGACAGTGATCTCCACATGAGTGTAGTGAGAGTGAGAGACCACTCAGTGTATACATGAGCATGACTGTGATCTTCACATGAGTGTAGTGAGAGTGAGAGACCACTCAGTGTATACATGAGCATGACAGTGATCTTCACATGAGTGTAGTGAGAATGAGAGACCACTCAGTGTATACATGAGCATGACCGTGATCTTCACATGAGTGTAGTGAGAGTGAGAGATCACTCAGTTTACACATGAGCATGACCGTGATCTTCACATGAGTGTAGTGAGAGTGAGAGACCACTCAGTGTATACATGAGCATGACAGTGATCGTCACATGAGTGTAGTGAGAATGAGAGACCACTCAGTGTGTACATGAGCATGACCGTGATCTTCACATGAGTGTAGTGAGAGTGAGAGACCACTCAGTGTACACATGAGCATGACCATGATCTTCACATGAGTGTAGTGAGAGTGAGAGACCACTCAGTGTACATGTGACCATGACAGTGATCTTCACATGAATGTAGTGAGAGTGAGAGACCACTCAGTGTATACATGAGCATGACTGTGATCTTCACATGAGTGTAGTGAGAGTGAGAGACCACTCAGTGTATACATGAGCATGACTGTGATCTTCACATGAGTGTAGTGAGAGTGAGAGACCACTCAGTGTATACATGAGCATGACTGTGATCTTCACATGAGTGTAGTGAGAATGAGAGACCACTCAGTGTATACATGAGCATGCCCGTGATCTTCACATGAGTGTAGTGAGAATGAGAGACCACTGAGTGGATACATGAGCATGACCGTGATCTTCACATGAGTGTAGTGAGAGTGAGAGATCACGCAGTTTACACATGAGCATGACAGTGATCTTCACATGAGTGTAGTGAGAGTGAGAGACCACTCAGTGTATACATGAGCATGACAGTGATCGTCACATGAGTGTAGTGAGAATGAGAGACCACTCAGTGTGTACATGAGCATGACCGTGATCTTCACATGAGTGTAGTGAGAGTGAGAGACCACTCAGTGTACACATGAGCATGACCGTGATCTTCACATGAGTGTAGTGAAAGTGAGAGACCACTCAGTGTACACGTGACCATGACAGTGATCTTCACATGAATGTAGTGAGAGTGAGAGACCACTCAGTGTATACATGAGCATGACAGTGATCTTCACATGAGTGTAGTGAGAGTGAGAGACCACTCAGTGTATACATGTGCATGACAGTGATCTTCACATGAGTGTAGTGAGAGTGAGAGACCACTCAGTGTACACATGAGCATGACCGTGATCTTCACATGAGTGTAGTGAGAGTGAGAGACCACTCAGTGTATACATGAGTATGACAGTGATCTTCACATGAGTGTAGTGAGAGTGAGAGACCACTCAGTGTACACATGAGCATGACAGTGATCTTCACATGAGTGTAGTGAGAGTGAGTGACCACTCAGTGTATACATGAGCATGACAGTGATCTTCACATGAGTGTAGTGAGAGTGAGAGACCACTCAGTGTACACATGAGCATGACCGTGATCTTCACATGAGTGTAGTGAGAGTGAGAGACCACTAAGTGTATCAATCAATCAATCAAATTTTATTTATATAGCGCTTTTTACTACAGTTGTTGTCACAAAGCAGCTTTACAAGTGCTGAGTCCTAGCCCCCAGTGAGCAAGCCAAAGGCGACAGTGGCAAGGAAAAACTCCCTAGTTTACATGAGCATGAGCATGACAGTGATCTTCACATGAGTGTAGTGAGAGTGAGAGACCACTCAGTGTACACACGAGCATGACAGTGATCTTCACATGAGTGTAGTGAGAGTGAGAGACCACTCAGTGTATACATGAGCATGACAGTGATCTTCACATGAGTGTAGTGAGAGTGAGAGACCACTCAGTGTATACATGAGCATGCCCGTGATCTTCACATGAGTGTAGTGAGAATGAGAGACCACTCAGTGGATACATGAGCATGACCGTGATCTTCACATGAGTGTAGTGAGAATGAGAGACCACTCAGTGGATACATGAGCATGACCGTGATCTTCACATGAGTGTAGTGAGAGTGAGAGATCACTCAGTTTACACATGAGCATGACCGTGATCTTCACATGAGTGTAGTGAGAGTGAGAGACCACTCAGTGTACACATGAGCATGACAGTGATCTTCACATGAGTGTAGTGAGAGTGAGAGACCACTCAGTGTATACATGAGCATGACTGTGATCTTCACATGAGTGTAGTGAGAATGAGAGACCACTCAGTGTATACATGAGCATGCCCGTGATCTTCACATGAGTGTTGTGAGAATGAGAGACCACTGAGTGGATACATGAGCATGACCGTGATCTTCACATGAGTGTAGTGAGAGTGAGAGATCACGCAGTTTACACATGAGCATGACAGTGATCTTCACATGAGTGTAGTGAGAGTGAGAGACCACTCAGTGTATACATGAGCATGACAGTGATCGTCACATGAGTGTAGTGAGAATGAGAGACCACTCAGTGTGTACATGAGCATGACCGTGATCTTCACATGAGTGTAGTGAGAGTGAGAGACCACTCAGTGTACACATGAGCATGACCGTGATCTTCACATGAGTGTAGTGAAAGTGAGAGACCACTCAGTGTACACGTGACCATGACAGTGATCTTCACATGAATGTAGTGAGAGTGAGAGACCACTCAGTGTATACATGAGCATGACAGTGATCTTCACATGAGTGTAGTGAGAGTGAGAGACCACTCAGTGTATACATGTGCATGACTGTGATCTTCACATGAGTGTAGTGAGAGTGAGAGACCACTCAGTGTACACATGAGCATGACCGTGATCTTCACATGAGTGTAGTGAGAGTGAGAGACCACTCAGTGTATACATGAGTATGACAGTGATCTTCACATGAGTGTAGTGAGAGTGAGAGACCACTCAGTGTACACATGAGCATGACAGTGATCTTCACATGAGTGTAGTGAGAGTGAGTGACCACTCAGTGTATACATGAGCATGACAGTGATCTTCACATGAGTGTAGTGAGAGTGAGAGACCACTCAGTGTACACATGAGCATGACCGTGATCTTCACATGAGTGTAGTGAGAGTGAGAGACCACTAAGTGTATCAATCAATCAATCAAATTTTATTTATATAGCGCTTTTTACTACAGTTGTTGTCACAAAGCAGCTTTACAAGTGCTGAGTCCTAGCCCCCAGTGAGCAAGCCAAAGGCGACAGTGGCAAGGAAAAACTCCCTAGTTTACATGAGCATGAGCATGACAGTGATCTTCACATGAGTGTAGTGAGAGTGAGAGACCACTCAGTGTACACACGAGCATGACAGTGATCTTCACATGAGTGTAGTGAGCGTGAGAGACCACTCAGTGTATACATGAGCATGACAGTGATCTTCACATGAGTGTAGTGAGAGTGAGAGACCACTCAGTGTATACATGAGCATGCCCGTGATCTTCACATGAGTGTAGTGAGAATGAGAGACCACTCAGTGGATACATGAGCATGACCGTGATCTTCACATGAGTGTAGTGAGAGTGAGAGATCACTCAGTTTACACATGAGCATGACCGTGATCTTCACATGAGTGTAGTGAGAGTGAGAGACCACTCAGTGTACACATGAGCATGACCGTGATCTTCACATGAGTGTAGTGAGAGTGAGAGACCACTCAGTGTATACAAGAGCATGACCGTGATCTTCACATGAGTGTAGTGAGAGTGAGAGACCACTCAGTGTACACATGTGCATGACAGTGATCTTCACATGAGTGTAGTGAGAGTGAGAGACCACTCAGTGTACACATGAGCATGACCGTGATCTTCACATGAGTGTAGTGAGAGTGAGAGACCACTCAGTGTATACATGAGCATGACAGTGATCTTCACATGAGTGTAGTGAGAGTGAGAGACCACTCAGTGTACACATGAGCATGACCGTGATCTTCACATGAGTGTAGTGAGAGTGAGAGACCACTCAGTGTATCAATCAAACAATCAAATTTTATTTATATAGCGCTTTTTACTACAGTTGTTGTCACAAAGCAGCTTTACAAGTGCTGAGTCCTAGCCCCCAGTGAGCAAGCCAAAGGCGACAGTGGCAAGGAAAAACTCCCTAGTTTACATGAGCATGAGCATGACAGTGATCTTCACATGAGTGTAGTGAGAGTGAGAGACCACTCAGTGTACACATGAGCATGACAGTGATCTTCACATGAGTGTAGTGAGAGTGAGAGACCACTCAGTGTATACATGAGCATGACAGTGATCTTCACATGAGTGTAGTGAGAATGAGAGACCACTCAGTGGATACATGAGCATGACCGTGATCTTCACATGAGTGTAGTGAGAGTGAGAGATCACTCAGTTTACACATGAGCATGACAGTGATCTTCACATGAGTGTAGTGAGAGTGAGAGACCACTCAGTGTATACATGAGCACGACAGTGATCGTCACATGAGTGTAGTGAGAATGAGAGACCACTCAGTGTGTACATGAGTATGACCGTGATCTTCACATGAGTGTAGTGAGAGTGAGAGACCACTCAGTGTACACATGAGCATGACCGTGATCTTCACATGAGTGTAGTGAGAGTGAGAGACCACTCAGTGTATACATGAGCATGACCGTGATCTTCACATGAGTGTAGTGAGAATGAGAGACCACTCCGTGTATACATGAGCATGACAGTGATCTTCACATGAGTGTAGTGAGAGTGAGAGACCACTCAGTGTACACATGAGCATGACCGTGATCTTCACATGAGTGTAGTGAGAGTGAGAGACCACTCAGTGTACACATGAGCATGACAGTGATCTTCACATGAGTGTAGTGAGAGTGAGAGACCACTCAGTGTATACATGAGCATGACTGTGATCTTCACATGAGTGTAGTGAGAATGAGAGACCACTCAGTGTATACATGAGCATGCCCGTGATCTTCACATGAGTGTAGTGAGAATGAGAGACCACTCAGTGGATACATGAGCATGACCGTGATCTTCACATGAGTGTAGTGAGAGTGAGAGATCACTCAGTTTACACATGAGCATGACAGTGATCTTCACATGAGTGTAGTGAGAGTGAGAGACCACTCAGTGTATACATGAGCATGACAGTGATCGTCACATGAATGTAGTGAGAATGAGAGACCACTCAGTGTGTACATGAGCATGACCGTGATCTTCACATGAGTGTAGTGAGAGTGAGAGACCACTCAGTGTACACATGAGCATGACCGTGATCTTCACATGAGTGTAGTGAGAGTGAGAGACCACTCAGTGTACACGTGACCATGACAGTGATCTTCACATGAATGTAGTGAGAGTGAGAGACCACTCAGTGTATACATGAGCATGACTATGATCTTCACATGAGTGTAGTGAGAGTGAGAGACCACTCAGTGTATACAAGAGCATGACAGTGATCTTCACATGAGTGTAGTGAGAGTGAGAGACCACTCAGTGTATACATGAGCATGACAGTGATCTTCACATGAGTGTAGTGAGAGTGAGAGACCACTCAGTGTACACATGAGCATGACCGTGATCTTCACATGAGTGTAGTGAGAGTGAGAGACCACTCAGTGTATACATGAGCATGACAGTGATCTCCACATGAGTGTAGTGAGAGTGAGAGACCACTCAGTGTATACATGAGCATGACTGTGATCTTCACATGAGTGTAGTGAGAGTGAGAGACCACTCAGTGTATACATGAGCATGACAGTGATCTTCACATGAGTGTAGTGAGAATGAGAGACCACTCAGTGTATACATGAGCATGACCGTGATCTTCACATGAGTGTAGTGAGAGTGAGAGATCACTCAGTTTACACATGAGCATGACCGTGATCTTCACATGAGTGTAGTGAGAGTGAGAGACCACTCAGTGTATACATGAGCATGACAGTGATCGTCACATGAGTGTAGTGAGAATGAGAGACCACTCAGTGTGTACATGAGCATGACCGTGATCTTCACATGAGTGTAGTGAGAGTGAGAGACCACTCAGTGTACACATGAGCATGACCATGATCTTCACATGAGTGTAGTGAGAGTGAGAGACCACTCAGTGTACATGTGACCATGACAGTGATCTTCACATGAATGTAGTGAGAGTGAGAGACCACTCAGTGTATACATGAGCATGACTGTGATCTTCACATGAGTGTAGTGAGAGTGAGAGACCACTCAGTGTATACATGAGCATGACTGTGATCTTCACATGAGTGTAGTGAGAATGAGAGACCACTCAGTGTATACATGAGCATGCCCGTGATCTTCACATGAGTGTAGTGAGAATGAGAGACCACTGAGTGGATACATGAGCATGACCGTGATCTTCACATGAGTGTAGTGAGAGTGAGAGATCACGCAGTTTACACATGAGCATGACAGTGATCTTCACATGAGTGTAGTGAGAGTGAGAGACCACTCAGTGTATACATGAGCATGACAGTGATCGTCACATGAGTGTAGTGAGAATGAGAGACCACTCAGTGTGTACATGAGCATGACCGTGATCTTCACATGAGTGTAGTGAGAGTGAGAGACCACTCAGTGTACACATGAGCATGACCGTGATCTTCACATGAGTGTAGTGAAAGTGAGAGACCACTCAGTGTACACGTGACCATGACAGTGATCTTCACATGAATGTAGTGAGAGTGAGAGACCACTCAGTGTATACATGAGCATGACAGTGATCTTCACATGAGTGTAGTGAGAGTGAGAGACCACTCAGTGTATACATGTGCATGACAGTGATCTTCACATGAGTGTAGTGAGAGTGAGAGACCACTCAGTGTACACATGAGCATGACCGTGATCTTCACATGAGTGTAGTGAGAGTGAGAGACCACTCAGTGTATACATGAGTATGACAGTGATCTTCACATGAGTGTAGTGAGAGTGAGAGACCACTCAGTGTACACATGAGCATGACAGTGATCTTCACATGAGTGTAGTGAGAGTGAGTGACCACTCAGTGTATACATGAGCATGACAGTGATCTTCACATGAGTGTAGTGAGAGTGAGAGACCACTCAGTGTACACATGAGCATGACCGTGATCTTCACATGAGTGTAGTGAGAGTGAGAGACCACTAAGTGTATCAATCAATCAATCAAATTTTATTTATATAGCGCTTTTTACTACAGTTGTTGTCACAAAGCAGCTTTACAAGTGCTGAGTCCTAGCCCCCAGTGAGCAAGCCAAAGGCGACAGTGGCAAGGAAAAACTCCCTAGTTTACATGAGCATGAGCAAGACAGTGATCTTCACATGAGTGTAGTGAGAGTGAGAGACCACTCAGTGTACACACGAGCATGACAGTGATCTTCACATGAGTGTAGTGAGAGTGAGAGACCACTCAGTGTATACATGAGCATGACAGTGATCTTCACATGAGTGTAGTGAGAGTGAGAGACCACTCAGTGTATACATGAGCATGCCCGTGATCTTCACATGAGTGTAGTGAGAGTGAGAGACCTCTCAGTGTACACATGAGCATGACAGTGATCTTCACATGAGTGTAGTGAGAGTGAGAGACCACTCAGTGTGTACATGAGCATGACCGTGATCTTCACATGAGTGTAGTGAGAGTGAGAGACCACTCAGTGTACACATGAGCATGACCGTGATCTTCACATGAGTGTAGTGAGAGTGAGAGACCACTCAGTGTATACATGAGCATGACTGTGATCTTCACATGAGTGTAGTGAGAATGAGAGACCACTCAGTGTATACATGAGCATGACAGTGATCTTCACATGAGTGTAGTGAGAGTGAGAGACCACTCAGTGTATACATGAGCATGACGGTGATCTTCCCATGAGTGTAGTGAGAATGAGAGACCACTCAGTGTATACATGAGCATGACCGTGATCTTCACATGAGTGTCATGAGAGTGAGAGACCACTCAGTGTATACATGAGCATGACTGTGATCTTCACATGAGTGAAGTGAGAGTGAGAGACCACTCAGTGTGTACATGAGCATGACCGTGATCTTCACGAGTGTAGTGAGACTGAGAGACCACTCAGTGTATACATGAGCATGACAGTGATCTTCACGTGAGTGTAGTGAGAGTGAGAGACCACTCAGTGTATACATGAGCATGACAGTGATCTTCACGTGAGTGTAGTGAGAGTGAGAGACCACTCACTGTACACATGAGCATGACCGTGATCTTCACATGAGTGTAGTGAGAGTGAGAGACCACTCAGTGTACACATGAGCATGACCGTGATCTTCACATGAGTGTAGTGAGAGTGAGAGACCACTCAGTGTGTACATGAGCATGACCGTGATCTTCACATGAGTGTAGTGAGAGTGAGAGACCACTCAGTGTGTACATGAGCATGACAGTGATCTTCACATGAGTGTAGTGAGAGTGAGAGACCACTCAGTGTATACATGAGCATGACTGTGATCTTCACATGAGTGTAGTGAGAGTGAGAGACCACTCAGTGTGTACATGAGCATGACCGTGATCTTCACGAGTGTAGTGAGAGTGAGAGACCACTCAGTGTGTACATGAGCATGACCGTGATCTTCACATGAGTGTAGTGAGAGTGAGAGACCACTCAGTGTGTACATGAGCATGACCGTGATCTTCACATGAGTGTAGTGAGAGTGAGAGACCACTCAGTGTGTACATGAGCATGACCGTGATCTTCCCATGAGTGTAGTGAGAGTGAGAGACCACTCAGTGTACACATGAGCATGACCGTGATCTTCACATGAGTGTAGTGAGAGTGAAAGACCACTCAGTGTATACATGAGCATGACAGTGATCTTCACATGAGTGTAGTGAGAATGAGAGACCACTCAGTGTATACATGAGCATGACTGTGATCTTCACATGAGTGTAGTGAGAATGAGAGACCACTCAGTGTATACATGAGCATGACAGTGATCTTCACATGAGTGTAGTGAGAGTGAGAGACCACTCAGTGTATACATGAGCATGACGGTGATCTTCCCATGAGTGTAGTGAGAATGAGAGACCACTCAGTGTATACATGAGCATGACCGTGATCTTCACATGAGTGTCGTGAGAGTGAGAGACCACTCAGTGTATACATGAGCATGACTGTGATCTTCACATGAGTGAAGTGAGAGTGAGAGACCACTCAGTGTGTACATGAGCATGACCGTGATCTTCACGAGTGTAGTGAGAGTGAGAGACCACTCAGTGTATACATGAGCATGACAGTGATCTTCACATGAGTGTAGTGAGAGTGAGAGACCACTCAGTGTATACATGAGCATGACAGTGATCTTCACGTGAGTGTAGTGAGAGTGAGAGACCACTCACTGTACACATGAGCATGACCGTGATCTTCACATGAGTGTAGTGAGAGTGAGAGACCACTCAGTGTACACATGAGCATGACCGTGATCTTCACATGAGTGTAGTGAGAGTGAGAGACCACTCAGTGTATACATGAGCATGACAGTGATCTTCACATGAGTGTAGTGAGAGTGAGAGACCACTCAGTGTGTACATGAGCATGACCGTGATCTTCACATGAGTGTAGTGAGAGTGAGAGACCACTCAGTGTATACATGAGCATGACAGTGATCTTCACATGAGTGTAGTGAGAGTGAGAGACCACTCAGTGTATACATGAGCATGACTGTGATCTTCACATGAGTGTAGTGAGAGTGAGAGACCACTCAGTGTGTACATGAGCATGACCGTGATCTTCACGAGTGTAGTGAGAGTGAGAGACCACTCAGTGTGTACATGAGCATGACCGTGATCTTCACATGAGTGTAGTGAGAGTGAGAGACCACTCAGTGTGTACATGAGCATGACCGTGATCTTCCCATGAGTGTAGTTAGAGTGAGAGACCACTCAGTGTACACATGAGCATGACCGTGATCTTCACATGAGTGTAGTGAGAGTGAAAGACCACTCAGTGTATACATGAGCATGACAGTGATCTTCACATGAGTGTAGTGAGAGTGAGAGACCACTCAGTGTGTACATGAGCATGACCGTGATCTTCAAATGAGTGTAGTGAGAGTGAGAGACCACTCAGTGTGTACATGAGCATGACAGTGATCTTCACATGAGTGGAGTGAGAGACCACTCAGTGTATACATGAGCATGACTGTGATCTTCACATGAGTGTAGTGAGAGTGAGAGACCACTCAGTGTGTACATGAGCATGACCGTGATCTTCACGAGTGTAGTGAGAGTGAGAGACCACTCAGTGTGTACATGAGCATGACAGTGATCTTCACATGAGTGTAGTGAGAGTGAGAGACCACTCAGTGTGTACATGAGCATGACCGTGATCTCCAGAGGCAGACAATTGCGTGGATTTATTCACAATACTATGAAAAACGCATGTAGGGGAACGAGATATAGACAACCAATCTGCATGTTAGATTTGGATTGTGGAATCGATGGGGCATAACAATCCATGTATCAGTCATCAAATTTTATTTATATAGAGCTTTTTACAACAGTTGTTGTCACAAAGCAGCTTTACAAGTGTCTGAGTCCTAGCCCCCAGTGAGCAAGCCAAAGGGCGACAGTGGCAAGTAAAAACTCCCTAAGGGCATGAGGAAGAAACCTTGAGAGGAACCAAGACTCAGGGGGGAACCCATCCTCCTCTGGCTGACGCCGGTCACCGTGACAACAATTTAAAAAGAGAGAAAAGAGGAAAAGATGTGAGGGATAAATAAAGTCCATCTTGGTGTGCATTTATAAACATGAGTTCTTTATGTAATTCCTGTTTAGTCCTAAAGGTCTTGATGGTTGGTAATGTTAGTCATAGCAGAGGAGAATTCAGGGTGGTGAGAGGGTCCAGTGTAGTGGGTTTATCCTTCATCACACTGGTTAGTCAGGGCAGTGGGTTGATCCTCCATCATATCTGGTTAGTCAGGGCAGTGGGTTGGTCCTCCATCACACTGGTTAGTCAGGGCAGTGGGTTGATTCTCCATCATATTTGGTTAGTCAGGGCAGTGGGTTGGTCCTCCATCACACTGGTTAGTCAGGGCAGTGGGTTGATTCTCCATCATATCTGGTTAGTCAGGTCAGTGGGTTGATCCTACATCATATCTGGTTAGTCAGGGCAGTGAGTTGATCCTCCATCATATCTGATTAGGCAGGAGGTGGCCGGCCCAGGATGGATCTCTGGAAAGGCTCGGCTCTCCTCATCTCAGTGTTGCTCGAGTAGGCGGGCAGCCATGTGGAGCAGATAAAACAGGGAAAATTAGCTCTGTATAACAGTGGTACTCAACTAAATTTGTCCGCGGTCCAATTTTGGCAGATAGCTGTGACCTGAGGTCCGGGGCGGCGGGGTGGGGGGGGGGGGGGGGTGGTGGGCGTAAGTTGTTGAGCGGGGGTGGCAAACGTAACACTCGTGACGGAGTGTTTTTCAATAGCCCTGAAGTAAATGCTGAAGTAAATTTTTTTGTCCGTATCCAGTTAATCAGGAATGAGATTGGGTCCGGACAGGACTGGGTTCGGGTTCGGATCCGGACCGCGGTCCGCCAGTACGTCTGCTGTATAAGGACATATACAGGACATATGAAATTATAAACATTTCTGGAGTGTGGCAGCAACTCCGGCATTAAATTAAACTATTACAGCCTAGCTAAAAAGGCAGAACCAGAAGGTAACAGACTTGGGGGCATCCTGAGACAATGGCATCCATCCACTGCACTGTCAACAAACTTGAGTGACCACGAGCAGTGACAGGACGACAGCACCAGCACCCCAGTCAACCATAAAACCCTTCGCCTATGAACCCCTGGATCTGTACCTTTATCTAAGGGGGGATGTTAATTATCAAACGCTAGACTTAAAGATTGTGACTGTGTCAGAGTCCCGTACGCATTTTGGGAGGTTGTTCCAGAGCTGGGGGGCCTTATAAGAAAAGGCTCTTCCCCCTGCTGTTACCTTATTAATTTGTGGAACTAATAAAAGACCAGCACCCTGTGATCTTAGTTGACGTGGGGGTTCATAGTAGGAAATAGGTTCCTGGAGGTATTCAGGAGCAAGCCCGTGTAGTGCTTTATATGTTAATAATAGAATTTTAAAATCAATACGGAATTTAACTGGGAGCCAATGCAGGGCTGATAGGACTGGTCTAATATGCTGAAATTTTCTAGTTCTGGTCAGAACTCTGGCTGTGGCATTTTGAACTATTTGAAGTTTATTCAGATTCCTATTTGAACATCCTGACAGTAGTGAGTTACAGTAGTCTAATCTAGAGCTAACAAAGGCATGCACCAATTTTTCTGCATCATCCTGTGATAATGCATTTCTTAATTTGGCAATGTTGCAGAGATGTAAAAAAGCTATCCTAGTAGTATTATCTATGTATTTATCAAATGATAGGTCAGAGTCGAGTATGACGCCTAGGTTTTTGGCTACTGTGCCAGGTGTAATGGGGTAGTCTGCAAGATTAAGCATTAGATCTGGTATTTTTTGTCTTGCGGCCTTGGGGCCCACAAGGAGAACTTCTGTTTTGTCCTCATTTAGTTGGAGGAAGTTTAGAGACATCCAGCATTTAATATCTCTTACACAGGCCTCAATTTTTCCTAAACTGAGTTTGTCATCAGGTTTGGCTGATATGTAAAGTTGAGTGTCATCTGCATAGCAGTGAAAATTGACACCATGTTTGTTTATGACTATGCCCAATGGTAGCATATATAATGTAAATAATAGTGGTCCCAAGATGGAGCCTTGCGGAACCCCATACTTTACTTTTTAAGTTTGGATAGAATATTGAGCTCTACAAACTGATTAGTGGTTAGTTAAGTAAGAGTAAAACCATGAAAGGGCTGTGCCTGAGATTCCAACCCAGCGTTCTAACAATTCTAGCAAGATCTTGTGATCTATAGTGTCGAAACCTGCACCAAGATCAAGAACCACTAAAAGAGATACATAGCCTTGATCTGAGGCATGGAGATCATTTGTTACTTTGACAAGGGCTGTTTCAGTTCTGTGGTGGGGCCTAAATCCAGTTAGAAGAGATTGTTACAAATGGTAATACCCCTTTTAATAATTTTGAGGGAACTGAATCTAGTGTCCAAGTAGTACAATTAAATGATTATTTTCTTTAATTCTGATTGTGGGAGTGGATGAAAAGCATCAAGTGTTTCTCCTAATGTAAAATTTAAATCAATATCGACCAAACCAGATGACATATTATCAATAAACCATTTTATATTTTGTCTAATATTCTCCATATTATTATCAAAGAAATCAATAAATTAATTACTAGTGAGGTTTACTGGAATCTGAGGTTCTGCGCCTGCTTGATTTTTTGTAAGTTTAGAAATAGTATTAAAAAGAAATCTATGATTGCTTATTATTCTCGTTCAGTGAGGCTAAGTATGCTGAGCGTGCTTTAGTGAGTGCCCGTTTGTACTCAATAATGCTATCCTTCCAGGCACAGTGGAATACTTCCAATTTAGTAGATCGCCATTTCCGCTCTAATTTACGTGCCATTTGTTTTAAGTTTCTAGTTTGGTCAGTGTGTGTGCGGGGCGAGCTTTTTTGATCTTGCCTTTTTATATTTGAGTGGAGCTACTATATCTAGAGCTGATCTGCAGGTATAGTAGATGCAGTCGGTTAGACTATCTAACTCCTCTGGATCTGATGGTGAGTGGGCCAAAGCAGTTACATCAGTGAGGGTTTCAATAAACTGTGTTGCTGTTGATGAATTTATTGAGTGCTTTATGCAATGTCGAGCGCTTTATACAATATCACAATATACACCATCATATCATATACAGGGTATATCACTGTATACATCAACATAACATATACAGGATATATCACAATATACACAACTGAAGCTGAATGAATTGGATTCTTATTTGCATATTATTAACTTATTAACATAAATTTTTTAAATGTTTATCCTCTTTGCTGATAAACAAAAATAAAATGTTTTCTACACATATGCAAATCTTTTATTCATTTCCTGTTGTGGAAGGAATGCAGGTCCTGCATATTTATGCAGGTTCTGCATATTTAACAGATATGCTCATCTGAAACCCAATCCCATTGTAACCACATAAACTGGGATTACCTGAAGACCACATAGTTTCTCCTGATAACAAACAAAATGTAATGTAATACTGCTAAGAGTTGAAGTTCTTGTGCATGTATTACAGGTTCCACAGGGTTCTAGATCGTGGCAGTGGGAACTCATGCGCACGCACAGATGTTCTCTTTGTCCCACTGGATGGTTCTAAGCTGTGGAAAAAGA
>NC_135223.1:8699019-8726402 GCF_052324685.1 Brachyhypopomus gauderio
GGGTGATGTTGGAGGGCATGGAAGGATGTGGGGGCACGTGGGGGTGCCTCTCCTCAGTGGGCCCTGGGCACCTTGTTAAAACTGCAGGGGACGAAACTTTCAGCAGAGTAACAATACATTCAGGCCCAAACTCAGGAGTGCCCAAAGAACGCCATGGTGAATGGCCTAAAATCTTTTTGTGCAGTCACTTTTGTGTTGCAATTGTGTTGTGCGTTGCCGCCCAGGACGGGTCCTCCCTGTGAGCCAGGGTTCGTCCCCAGGGTTCGTCCCCAGGGTTCGTCCCTGGGGGACATGTGCGGAGCTGCTTTGTGAGAACGGCTGTTGTAAAAAGCGCAATGCAAATAAATTTGATTTTACAGGAATCTGGAAGTGTCATTTGTAATCCTGATGATTGTGATGAATTTATCGGGTTGTTTAAGGAGGTGGAGCTTAGAACTCCACCATTAACACGAAAAGCATTATTAATAATAAAGTCATTAAATGTAAATGTCTGCTGTTTGTGTTTCTGTTACATTATTGGGGGTCAGCGGCGGGAGGCGTGCACCCGCTCATGGACCCTCTGTCAGCGGGGGCTCCTCTGACACGCCTGCCCTACCCTGGGGCACCACTGGGCTCGTCCATCCTCACACACCCCCTCACAGACAGCGAGGTGCTCAGACAGCAACTCTTCGGTAATACACCCCCCCCCCACACACACACACACACACACATGGTTTTAAACATACCACCTGAACACACACACCTCTCATCAATGCTTAAAACATTCTCATTCTTCTTATTACTGTCAGCTCCTTCTTGTTCTCTCTCTGCCCCCCGCGCTGCCCTGTAGGTGGTTCGTTCCGTGAGCTGCCCCAGACCTCGTCTCTGTCGGCCGCCCACCAGCTGCAGGCCATGCAGCAGGCCCAGAGTGCAGAGCTGCACATCCAGAGACTGGCACTAGAACAACAGTGGATCCACCACCACCACCACCACTCCCTCACACAGGAGGAGTACTACAGGTGAACACACACACACACACACACACACACACACACACACACACACACACACACACACACACACACACACACACAGGAGGAGTACTACAGGTGAACACACACACACACACACACACACACACACACACACACACACACCACTCCCTCACACAGGAGGAGTACTACAGGTGAACACACACACACACACACACACACACACACACACACCACTCCCTCACACAGGAGGAGTACTACAGGTGAACACACACACACACACACACACACACACACACACCACTCCCTCACACAGGAGGAGTACTACAGGTGAACACACACACACACACACACACACCACTCCCTCACACAGGAGGAGTACTACAGGTGAACACACACACACACACACACACACACACACACACACACACACACACACACACACCACTCCCTCACACAGGAGGATTACTACAGGTGAACACACACACACACACCACTCCCTCACACAGGAGGAGTACTACAGGTGAACACACACACACACACACCACTCCCTCACACAGGAGGAGTACTACAGGTGAACACACACACACACACACACACACACACACACACACACACACACACACACACACACCACTCCCTCACACAGGAGGAGTACTACAGGTGAACACACACACACACACACACACACACACACACACACACACACACACACACACACACACACACACCACTCCCTCACACAGGAGGAGTACTACAGGTGAACACACACACACACACACATCACTCCCTCACACAGGAGGAGTACTACAGGTGAACACACACACACACACACACACACACACACACACACACACACACACACACACACACACACACACACCACTCCCTCACACAGGAGGAGTACTACAGGTGAACACACACACACACACACACACACACACACACACACACACACACACACACACACACACACACACACACACCACTCCCTCACACAGGAGGAGTACTACAGGTGAACACACACACACACACACACACACACACACACACACACACACACACACACACACACACACACACACACACACACACCACTCCCTCACACAGGAGGAGTACTACAGGTGAACACACACACACACACACACACACACACACACACACACACACACACACACACACACACACACACACACCACTCCCTCACACAGGAGGAGTACTACAGGTGAACACACACACACACACACACACACACACACACACACACACCACTCCCTCACACAGGAGGAGTACTACAGGTGAACACACACACACACACACACACACACCACTCCCTCACACAGGAGGAGTACTACAGGTGAACACACACACACACACACACACACACACACACACACACACACACACACACACACACACACACACCACTCCCTCACACAGGAGGAGTACTACAGGTGAACACACACACACACACACACACACCACTCCCTCACACAGGAGGAGTACTACAGGTGAACACACACACACACACACACACACACACCACTCCCTCACACAGGAGGAGTACTACAGGTGAACACACACACACACACACACACACACACACACACACACACACACACACACCACTCCCTCACACAGGAGGAGTACTACAGGTGAACACACACACACACACACACACACACACACACACACACACACACACACACACACACACACCACTCCCTCACACAGGAGGAGTACTACAGGTGAACACACACACACACACACACACACACACACACACACACCACTCCCTCACACAGGAGGAGTACTACAGGTGAACACACACACACACACACACACACACACACACACACACACACACCACTCCCTCACACAGGAGGAGTACTACAGGTGAACACACACACACACACACACACGCACACACACACACACACACACACACACACACACACACACCACTCCCTCACACAGGAGGAGTACTACAGGTGAACACACACACACACACACACACACACACACACACACACACACACACACACCACTCCCTCACACAGGAGGAGTACTACAGGTGAACACACACACACACACACACACACACACACACACACACACACACACACACACACACACACACACACACACACACACCACTCCCTCACACAGGAGGAGTACTGCAGGTGAACACACACACACACACACACACACACACACACACACACACACACACACACACACCACTCCCTCACACAGGAGGAGTACTACAGGTGAACACACACACACACACACCACTCCCTCACACAGGAGGAGTACTACAGGTGAACACACACACACACACACACACCACTCCCTCACACAGGAGGAGTACTACAGGTGAACACACACACACACACACACACACACACACACACACACACACACACACACACACACACACACACACACACCACTCCCTCACACAGGAGGAGTACTACAGGTGAACACACACACACACACACACACACACACACACACACACACACACACACACACACACACCACTCCCTCACACAGGAGGAGTACTACAGGTGAACACACACACACACACACACACACACACACACACACACACACACACACACACACACACACACACACACACACACACACACACACACCACTCCCTCACACAGGAGAAGTACTACAGGTGAACACACACACACCAGAGATGTTCAAAAGTCTCAAAATACAAGTGAAGTCATGTATCTTTAGGGTAGAGTCTAAATCATGTGACAAGTCTTTAAGCTGGAGTTCAGGTCAAGTCTCAAGTCAATAACAGGTTAAGCTTAGGGACAGAAGATGGAAAGTAACTGTAATAACGGCTAAGTGGCTAGCATAAACTAAACAAATCTATCCAGGTGTGTTTTCAAGTGCCTTATTACATTTGATGTGGTAGTTCCAGTGTCTTTAATTTGTTTCCCACATTCTTTACACGTTGCCGTCCTTCAGTTTTGTCTATGGATTTTAAACTCCCTATAGCCAATGGCTACCAAGTGTGGTACTCCAGCCATAGCCATGAAATCCTCATTTGTTTACATTTGATGCTTCTCTCAAATTTCCCACTCACAATAAGTGGACGTTGTGATACATCATGAGAAAAGCGGCTGTGTCCCAAATCACCGAAACACAAGTAAGGAATGATGGGGTGAGGGTCAGAGAGAGATGCCAAGGTGGGCAGGGTTGCCATTTCACTTTCAGTTCTTTTATTGTTTATATGAACAAGCAACATCGAACAAACACCAATGACGAACACAGAACACACACTTACGTACACACACTATAACGAGGCACAAGTGCAACACACCACAATGACAAGACAAAGATGAACAGATGAGAACACACACTGAAACGCACACAGAAACACACGTAGAAATGCCTGAAGGAAGAGTGACATACCATGACAAATGGCAACATAGACACAAAGAAACAAAGTATTTTATTCTAGAACGGGTCGGGAACCTATGGCTCGTGAGCCAGATGTGACTCTTTCGATGACTCTATCTGGCTCACAGTCTTGCGAGCTGACACAATGTTTCCTATAATGATAAGTAAAGCATAATTCAGCTGACATTTTAAAGTAAAAACATTACAGAAATCACAGTGTTAAAAAATAAAGTTCAAAATATAGAACATTCTCATGCTTTTTAATCCATAAATCTATTTTCTACAACACCTGTTCAGGGTTGCAGGTGACTCTACTTTATTGGATAATTGAGTCATAGTCAGCTTGCTAAGTTATGCAGAGCAAAGCCTTTTGATGAAGAAGACGTCAAAGAGAGGATGAGGAGTACCGTGTATTTCAGCATGAATGGACAGAAGAAAGTTGTCTTTGTGGAGAGTGCAGGTTCTGCACTGTGTTTAATGGGCTGTGCAATGAAAAAATCTGATAGATGAAACGGTCAAATATAAAGCGACACTTCGACACACGCCTGGCTTCATTTGCATCGAAAAATCCAGCGTAAAACAGCAGCAAGAAAATCTGACTTATTATACTGAACAATTTCAGTTTTAAAAATTCACACAATTAGCTGTATTCAGTGTTACAAATATTGTATGGCTCTCACGGAAATACATTTTAAAACATGTGGCTTTCATGGCTCTCTCAGCCACAAAGGTTCCGCCCCATGTTCTAGAACTTTCACACAGCATCTAGATAATACAACGATTCTTATTGTTCACAAGTTATTTTGGACAAGTCCGAGTTGAATCATTAGGGACGAGTTTCAAGTCAAGCCTGAAGTCTTTTTGTAGGTAACATAAGTGCAGACCATCTCTGACACACACACGCACACACACACACACACACACACACACACACGCACACACACACACACACACACACGCACACACACACACACGCACACACACACACACACACACACACACAGACACTCTCTCTCTCTCTCTCTCACACACACACACACACACACACACACACACACACACCGAAACACTGTTTTGAGATCCGTATCAAAATGGAAAAGTCACGTGACTGTTCCAAAAAACGGGTTTCGTTACGTTACGCAGTTTGATACGTTTCGAATCTTTTCACGTTTTAGTCCGCACTTAAGTTCAAGCAGCTGGTCTGAGATTAGAATGATTACTGATTTACTGATTACTTGTAATGTTTAATAAATAAAGGATTACACAAGCATTTCTCTACCTTGCAATGTAAAATGAATAATGTGAGTTATATCATTTCACTGACTAACAGTGTATCAAAATGAAAAATACATCTTAATTAAAACAACCCTGTTCTCTGCAAAATTATATGTTTTCATGACAAAAATTTATTTAGGGACACAATATGCTATGGGGGAATATTTAATGTCATTTTTTATTATTACTTCTCTTTCTATTAAGAAAAACTTGTGGATTTAGGCCCTGGTTGCCCACTAGATGTCACTGTGGCGTGTGATGATTCGAACGTTTCGCTAGATCGAATCATTTTCCGAATCAATTGGTTTATTTGATTCGATCAGGGCCGGCCCTTCCATTAGGCGACATAGGCAAATGCTAGGGGCGCCGTCTGTCCAGGGGGGGCGCTCGCGTGCATGCGTTTTTTTTAGGGTTCACACACGTAGTGTGGGAAACCTATTGTTATTGTTAGGTTTTTTCTTCTTTCTTTCTTATTATTAGGGCTCCGAGCACCAAAGGTGCTGGAGGCCTATTGTAATTGTTAGGATTTTTAGGGTTCACACACACATAGTGTGGGAACCCTATTGTAATTGCTGGTATTTTTCTTATTTTTAGGGTTCACACACATAGTGTGGGAAACCTATTGTTATTGCTCGGATTTTTCTTTCTTATTATTATTATTATTTTTCTCCGCATAAAACGCATACTGCAGCCTAGACCGTAAGGCCCAGGGAGACCAAACTTGGCAGACTGGTGTAGTCTGTTTGCGGGACCGTGCTAAAGTACAGAGACCCACATTGGCCTGATGGTGGCGCTATAGCGCAGCATTTTGCGTTTTGGTCCATATCTCCCACCCCGTAGGTCCTAGAAACAAAATTCCACTTCAGGTGCATTCCTTGGCTCCAGACAAACAAAAAAGCCTCAAGAACCATTAAGCTCCGCCTACTTAGATTTTTTGCTAATTTGCATAATATGCAAAACCTACTTTTTTATACTAGTCCCTGGTTTTTCATCGGATTTGTTCAATCTTGGTGTCAAAATATTCAGAAGAATCTCATTATCAATAAATTTGAACAAAATTGTTACATTTGCATACAGTGTCGTTGTGACATGTCAATCAATAGCTCTGAGGCGTGGCCAAATTCACTTCAGCAGCTATATCTCAGCAATGCTTTGACCTATCTTTATGAAAATTTATCAGTTGTTAGGGCACATGACTCAGAGGTCACAGGTCAAAGCTGGCCACGATTGTCCAATAGGGGGCGCTATAACATGGGGAAATTTGTTTCTCAGAAACTATTAGTCACATCAAGCCCAAACTTTACAGGCATCATCAGGGGCCCAAGTAGTATCAAGGCACACAATGATGACCTCATCACTCAAAAAACATGGCCGCCATGAGCCAATTAATTTTTATTTGAATTAATTGGCCATTTGACAGACTTACCATTGGCCAATCAACATGAAACCTCATCACTGTGCATATCCCAGGACTATGTGTCATACTGTGCAGTGTTGAAACATTTGGCCACTAGGTGGCGCTATTTGTGAAAATCATGCATAACTCCTCCAAATTTTCACTTAGGAACATGCAACTTGTTTCTTTTTATACCATGCAGTAGACCTGACAACTTTGCAATTACAAGTCCTATTAAAAAATGCATACTTTTGTCACATTCATCAATTGTTTGAAAATAGCTCTTTAAGAACTAGTCCTAGGAATTTGATCCAATGATGGCAAAAATGGCATAGGCATAATCTGTAGACACTGTAGTTAACAAAATAAGGAAAAAATGTTGCATTTTTATTTGTCTGATTGATCAATTTTTCCATTATATCCTTCTGGCCATGCCATAAATGACCTTTATTGCTATAACTCATAAATCATGTAAGTGATCAACTCCCAATTTGAAAGGCTTTTATACACTGAGGTCCTTGTGAGGTAGGCCAAGTTTGGTTCAAATTGGCCTGTCGGAGGCGCTACAGTACCCAAAAACCTGAGAAATCATAAAAACTCACGCAGCAATCTTGTTATGCAGAATACAGACAAGTAATGGGGCTTGTATGATTCAGATCAATGAGATCTATAACATTGCAATTACATCTCATAACAAAAAGTGCACTGCCTGACCAGAAATGAACCTTTTAATTCACCAAAATGTCATTGCATTACTGAGATTAATGAGATATCAGTATCATAGTACTTGGGCTCCATCTAGTGGCCAAACACCGAAACTGACTGAAAACAATTGCTCACATGAAACACCACACAAACGCACACAAAGCTGATCTCAGCATGTGATTTAGTTCTGTGATCTGAATCATTTTGCCAATACACATTATTTTGATCCTTTTGGGCCTTTAGTGCCTCAGTTGAATTGAATGTTTTGTCACATTGATTTACTTATGCATTTTTTCCACTCAAACAGCTTCTATTCACTTTTGGGTCTAAATGACCTATTGGGCTTCTTTTTGCCTATTGAGGCCAAGAGGCCTATTTGTTGGTCTAAAAGACCCTTTGGGCTTTTTTGCCTTTTTTTGTGTGAACCCGCCAATCGCCGCTTGCGGCTATATTTCTTATTCTTTTGCCCATTTTTTGACATAAAATGCATCGTGCAGCCTAGACCGTAATGCCTAGAAAACCCAATCTTGGCAAAAAGGTTCAGTTACCTCCAAGGACCAGATTCCCATACAGGGACCCCAAATTGGCCTGATGGTGGCGCTATAGCAGACCATATTGACTTTTTGTCCATATCTCCTACACCGTAGGTCCTAGAACCAAAATTCCAGTTCCTATGCATTCCTTGACTAAATTCAATAGGACAATTAATATACAACCATTAAGCTCCGCCCACTTAGATTTCGAGTTAATTTGCATAATGTGCAAAATCACACACATCTTTGAGCGCGAACTAGTCCCTGGATTTTTCACATACGTGCACATATGTGGTATCAAAACGTTCAGAAGAGTCTGAACTTTAAAATGTATCCAACAAAAATGCTAATTTCTTCACTACCTAGTCAGTATAAGCCAATCAAATCAGGGGGCGTAAATTCAATAGTAAATTTTGCACAAATGGAACTCTAACTTAAGAAAACTTGCATGTAATGAGATGGCACTTCACAGACAGCTTCCGTGTGAGGGTCTGGGGCAGCTCGCAGTGGTTGCCATACCTCACCTGCTAGGGGGCGCTATAACATGCAAAAATTTGCCCCATGCACTCAGATTGGCCGATCCACATGAAACTTGACAGACATCATCTATGGGCCTCTGGAAACCAGGTCCTAAAGCAGACATGCCATACTTCCAAAATGGCTGACGTAATCGGCCAATCAGTGATCGGCACGCGTTTGACAGGCTTACCATTGGTCGATCTGCACGAAACCTCTTGGGTGTGGACAAGTGCACGCCCCCTATGACATAATCCAGCCGGGTGTCGATTGGCCACTGGGGGGCGCTATTGCAAAAAAAGCAAGTGTATCCCCTACATAATTCCACTTGGGAACATGCAATTGGACTCTTTTGATTCCTTGCAGTAGTGCGAACAACTTTCCCATTACATGTCCTATTAAAAAATGCACAGTTTATTTACAGTTAATAATAGTTTGAAATCATCACTTTTCATACTCCTCCTAGGATTTTCATACTATCATGTCAAGCAAAGTCTTATAATACTCTACAGAGTGTGAAATCAAAAAACAATCCAAAGATTTTGGATTTGAGGACACTTATACCTGCTAAATATTTTTTTAATGGACAGCATCGATACATATAATATTCATATTCTTAAAGCTCTTTCATATTTTACCCAATTCTGACCAAAATGCACAAGCCCATTCAGAATCCCATCCTGAACAAATTTGTCAAGTTTCATCTAAATCGGTTATCGTATGGCTCTACAGTGCAGTATTATATACAATGCATAAGAATGCATGTAAAGTCCCTCTGTCACCTTCTCCTTCTCACACGCACGCAAGCTGAAACTCACACTCTCAGTCTCTCTCACACTCTCACCCACATTCCCCCTCCCATCTCTGTGCCCTAAGTAAACATTGCTCTGGCTACCTAGATCTCTCTGTGTCTATTAACCAGGCACACACACATACAGGCACAAGCAGGCCTTCCTATAGCATTCACAATTGACACTTCCCTAGCCATACCCACCCATATCTCAGTGACTAACACATGCTTATACAAACTGATATTTGGCTTCTTTTTTGTCTCTCTCTCACACAAACACAGACACACACACCTTTATACCTATATGTATGTATAGTTTCTATGTATACTTATGTATGTATGTATTAGTATATGTTGTCATAGTTTGAATACATATACTACCACACACACACACACACACACACACACACACACACACACACACACACACACACACACACACACACTTCTACCTAAATGTATGTATAGTTTGTATGCATATCTATAGTATATGTATAGTATATGTCAGTCATACCAGTGATGTCAGTCATATCAGACATGCCAGTCCAGTCATGTCAGTTATATCAGTCATGTCAGTGATGCCAGTCATGTTCTGCCAGTCATGTAAGTCATGTCAGTCATATCAGTCATGTCAGTCCAGTCATGTCAGTCAAATCTTCAAATCATTACAGTCATGCCAGTTATGTCAGTCATATCAGTCATGTTAATTTTGTTCGTCATGCCAGTGATGTCATTCCAGTCATGCCAGTCATATCAGTTATGTCAGTAATGCCAGTCATGTCAGTCATGCCAGGCTTTGCAGACTACATTCATACTTTGAATACACAGGCAGTCATGTTAGGCGTGCTACGTGTACAAGGAGTGAATTAACTAAGCATAGTCTCTGGCTCCCTCAATCTCTCTCTGTCAGTAATATACAGGCCCAATCATGTATAGACAAGTGCAGGCCTTCCTATACTGTTCACATAGATGCAGCCATAGCCAGATGTGCTATTTTTGTGTCTCCCTTTCTGACACACACAGATGTCATCACACTCTACATCTGTAGAGCACACACTGGCCAAACCCAAACAGCTTTTTTTTCACTTTTAGGTCTAAAGGACCTTTTGGGCTTCCTTTTGCCTATTGAGGCCAAAATGCCTATTGGTGTGTGAACCCGCCAATCGCCGCTTGCGGCTATATTTCTCCTTATTATTAGGGTTCACACACATAGTGTGGGAAACCTATTGTAATTGCTCGAATTTTTCTTCTTTTTTTTTCTTCTTATTATTATTATTTTTCTCCGCATAAAACGCATACTGCAGCCTAAACCGTAAGGCCCAGGGAGACCAAACTTGGCAGACTGGTGTAGTCTGTTTGCGGGACCGTGCTAAAGTACAGAGACCCACATTGGCCTGATGGTGGCGCTATAGCGCAGCATTTTGCGTTTTGGTCCATATCTCCCACCCCGTAGGTCGTAGAAACAAAATTCCACTTCAGGTGCATTCCTTGGCTCCAGACAAACAAAAAAGCCTCAAGAACCATTAAGCTCCGCCTACTTAGATTTTTTGCTAATTTGCATAATATGCAAAACCTACTTTTTTATACTAGTCCCTGGTTTTTCATCTGATCACCACAATCTTGGTGTCAAAATATTCACAAGAATCTCATTATCAAGGAATATCAACAAAACTGTGACATTGGTATACAGTCTGGTTGTCACATGTCAATCAATAGCTCTGAGGCGTGGCCAAATTGACTTCAGCAGCTATATCTCAGCAATGCTTTGACCTATCTTTATGAAAATTTATCAGTTGTTAGGGCACATGACTCAGAGGCCACAGGTCAAAGCTGGCCACGATTGTCCAATAGGGGGCGCTATAACATGGGGAAATTTGTTTCTCAGAAACCATTAGTCACATCAAGCCCAAACTTTACAGGCATCATCAGGGGCCCAAGTGGTATCAAGGCACACAATGATGACCTCATCACTCAAAAAACATGGCCGCCATGAGCCAATTAATTTTTATTTGAATTAATTGGCCATTTGACAGACTTACCATTGGCCAATCAACATGAAACCTCATCACTGTGCATATCCCAGGACTATGTGTCATACTGTGCAGTGTTGAAACATTTGGCCACTAGGTGGCGCTATTTGTGAAAATCATGCATAACTCCTCCAAATTTTCACTTAGGAACATGCAACTTGTTTCTTTTTATACCTTGCAGTAGACCTGACAACTTTGCAATTACAAGTCCTATTAAAAAACGCATACTTTTGTCACATTCATCAATTGTTTGAAAATAGCTCTTTAAGAACTAGTCCTAGGAATTTGATCCAATGATGGCAAAAATGGCATAGGCATAATCTGTAGACACTGTAGTTAACTAAATATGGAAAAAATGTTGCATTTTTATTTGTCTGATTGGTCAATTTTTCCATTATATCCTTCTGGCCATGCCATAAATGACCTTTATTGCTATAACTCATAAACCATGTAAGTGATCAACTCCCAATTTGAAAGGCTTTTATAGACTGAGGTCCTTGTGAGGTAGGCCAAGTTTGCTTCAAATTGGCCTGTCGGGGGCGCTACAGCACCCAAAAACCTAAGAAATCATAAAAACTCATGCAGCAATGCTGTTATGGAGAATACAGACAAGTAATGGGGCTTGTATGATTCAGATCAATGAGGTCTATAACATTGCAATTGCATCTCATAACAAAAAGTGCACTGCCTGACCAGAAATGAACCTTTTATTTCACCAAAATATCCTATTTCATTTCTGAGATTAATGAGATATCAGTATGGTAGTACTTGGGCTCCATCTAGTGGCCAAACACCAGAACTGACTGAAAACTATTGCTCACATGAAACACCACACAAACACACACAAAGCTGATCTCAGCATGTGATTTAGTTCTGTGATCTGAATCATTTTGCCAATACACATTATTTTGATCCTTTTGGGCCTTTAGTGCCTCAGTTGAATTGAATGTTTTGTCACATTGATTTACTTATGCATTTTTTCCACTCAAACAGCTTCTATTCACTTTTGGGTCTAAAGGACCTATTGGGCTTCTTTTTGCCTATTGAGGCCAAGAGGCCAATTTGTTGGTCTAAAAGACCCTTTGGGCTTTTTTGCCTTTTTTTGTGTGAACCCGCCAATCGCCGCTTGCGGCTATATTTATTATTATTATTCTTTTTCTGCCTTAAAACGGATCGCACAGCCCAAACCGTAAGGCCTACAGACTTGAAACTTGGTCAATAGGTAGTAGTCCCTCCCGCTACTCAGGCGCAAGACGCCAGCCAAATCCGCCCATAGGTGGCGCTACAGCGCACGCAAACGCATTCAAGTAAATTGCCAGTACCACGTATGTCCTAAATTTAAAATTCTTTCATATACATGTTCCTTGTCTCCAAACCTACCAAAAAGCCTCAAGAACCCATAAGCTCCGCCTACTTCGTTTTCGAGCTAATTTGCATAATATGCAAAATCGCACACATTTTTGAGAGCTAACTAGTCCCTGGATTTTTCACATACATGCACATATGTGGTATCAAAACGTTCAGAAGAGTCTGAACTTTAATAATCTTTAACAAAAAATGCACATTTCTGCACATGGGCGTGGCCACATGCCACACAAGTCAAGGGGCAAAAATTTCACAGCCTAAAATGCACATTTTCTGCTGTATCTCATGCATACTTTTACATATTCACACCAAATTTCATATACATGTACCTGTTGGGCGTCTACACCTGCCCATACATTTTGGCACACATTCACACCTAGGGGGCGCTATAACTGCCAAAAAACTCTCCTGCACACACCGATTGGCCAAATAACACAAAACTTGGTATGCATCATCTACATGCACCTCTGAGACAGGTCCTAGATCTGCACCATCATATGTCCAATATGGCCGCCACCATCGACCAATTAGCTGTCAGTATACAATTTCACAAGCTTTACAAGCTTTACATATGTCAATTGACCTAAAACTCACATGGCATGTTCAGGTGCACACCCTCTAAGACATACTGGGGTATGATGGCAATTGCACCACTAGGTGGCGCTATACTAGAAACTCCTGAATTACGCCCACATAGTATGACATAAAACAACAAACTTGGACTCATATGATTCTACGTAGAATCCTTAACAACTTTGTAATTGCAAGTGCTTTACAAAAATGTACGGATTTTGACATATCAAATATGTATAATTTCCATTTTCCACACTACTCCTAGGATTTTCACTCCATCACCTCAAATCACACCTTGATATACTTAGCAGACTATGCAATGCAAATGTTGTGCAAAAAATCCTAAGATTTCCACAAATTTATATTTTTCATATGCATCACAATGGTACCATCATAACACATCAAATTCATATTTTTATAATTCCGCTATAGTATGTCCTATGTTTATGAAAATTGACATGCACATTCACATGACCATTGAGGTGATATTTGCCAAGTTTGAGCTAAATCCGTCCACAAATGACTCTACAGTGAATATTTTCAATTTCCATACTCAGCAGTGCAAGGAGCGGTAGAGAGCCTTTTGCAGGCACGCACGCTCTCATTCTCGCAGACGCAGAGTGCCCCTCTCATCCACTCCCCCCACACTCCCCCAACCTTCTAACACTTAACAACCCATGTCTCTGTCTCCCCCTCCCTCTCTCTATTTCACATGCACTCACTTCTCACACACGCAGAGTGCCCCTCTCATCCACTCCCCCCCACACTCCCCCAACCTTCTAACACTTAACAACCCATGGTCTCTGTCTCCCCCTCCCTCTCTCTATTTCACATGCACTCACAGAAAAAACAGGCCTCCCTATAAGCTTCACATACACACTGCCTTAGCCATGCCTACTCATACATTAGAGTAACACATATAAACACCTAATTCACACACACACACACACACACATACACCTACTTATGTGTATGCATCACAAATTGAGCACATACACTGTCATGTCAGACATGTGAGTTCACTGTGACAACTAAGACTGCCCATTATATCCAATCACTCACACACATACACAGCTCTAACTGATGAAAACAAACATTATCACACCAAACCCCTCTCTCTCTCTATTACACATGCACACACATGCACTGGCCTACCAATAGGTTTCACATACACACTGGCCTAGCCATATCTACTATGCCTTCGCCGCAGGCATGCAAGTCGGTACCTATGCCACTTGCGAGGAGCCCGCTCATTGCCGCTTGCGGCTATATTTAGGGTTCACACACACATAGTGTGGGAACCCTATTGTAATTGCTGGTATTTTTCTTATTAGGGTTCACACACATAGTGTGGGAACCCTATTGTAATTGTTAGAATTTTTCTTATTATTAGGGGTCCAAGCACCAGCGGTGCTGGAACCCTATTGGTTTTGTTCCGATTATTATTATTATTATTATTATTAGGGTTCACACACGTAGTGTGGGAAACCTATTGTAATTGCTCGAATTTTTCTTCTTTTTTTTTCTTCTTATTATTATTATTATTTTTCTCCGGATAAAACGCATACTGCAGCCTAAACCGTAAGGCCCAGGAAGACCAAACTTGGCAGACTGGTGTAGTCTGTTTGCGGGACCGTGCTAAAGTACAGAGACCCACATTGGCCTGATGGTGGCGCTATAGCGCAGCATTTTGCGTTTTGGTCCATATCTCCCACCCCGTAGGTCGTAGAAACAAAATTCCACTTCAGGTGCATTCCTTGGCTCCAGACAAACAAAAAAGCCTCAAGAACCATTAAGCTCCGCCTACTTAGATTTTTTGCTAATTTGCATAATATGCAAAACCTACTTTTTCATACTAGTCCCTGGTTTTTCATCTGATCACCACAATCTTGGTGTCAAAATATTCACAAGAATCTCATTATCAAGGAACATCAACAAAACTGTGACATTGGCATACAGTCTGGTTGTCACATGTCAATCAATAGCTCTGAGGCGTGGCCAAATTTACTTCAGCAGCTATATCTCAGCAATGCTTTGACCTATCTTTATGAAAATTTATCAGTTGTTAGGGCACATGACTCAGAGGTCACAGGTCAAAGCTGGTCACGATTGTCCAATAGGGGGCGCTATAACATGGGGAAATTTGTTTCTCAGAAACCATTAGTCACATCAAGCCCAAACTTTACAGGCATCATCAGGGGCCCAAGTGGTATCAAGTCACACAATGATGACCTCATCACTCAAAAAACATGGCCGCCATGAGCCAATTAATTTTTATTTGAATTAATTGGCCATTTGACAGACTTACCATTGGCCAATCAACATGAAACCTCACCACTGTGCATATCCCAGGACTATGTGTCATACTGTGCAGTGTTGAAACATTTGGCCACTAGGTGGCGCTGTTTTTGAAAATCATGCATAACTCCTCCAAATTTTCACTTAGGAACACGCAACTTGATTCTTTTTATTCCTTGCAGTAGACCTGACAACTTTCCAATTACAAGTCTTATTAAAAAATGCATACTTTTGTCACATTCATCAATTGTTTGAAAATAGCTCTTTAAGAACTAGACCTAGGAATTTGATCCGATGATGGCAAATGTGGCATAGGCATAATCTGTAGACACTGTAGTTAACTAAATAAGGAAAAAATGTTGCATTTTTATTTGTCTGATTGGTCAATTTTTCCATTATATCCTTCTGGCCATGCCATAAATGACCTTTATTGCTATAACTCATAAACCATGTAAGTGATCAACTCCCAATTTGAAAGGCTTTTATAGACTGAGGTCCTTGTGAGGTAGGCCAAGTGTGGTTCAAATTGGCCTGTCGGAGGCGCTACAGTACCCAAAAACCTGAGAAATCATAAAAACTCACGCAGCAATCTTGTTATGCAGAATACAGACAAGTAATGGGGCTTGTATGATTCAGATCAATGAGGTCTATAACATTGCAATTATATCTCATAACAAAAAGTGCACTGCCTGACCAGAAATGAACCTTTTATTTCACCAAAATATCCTATTTCATTTCTGAGATTAATGAGATATCAGTATGATAGTACTTGGGCTCCATCTAGTGGCCAAACACCAGAACTGACTGAAAACTATTGCTCACATGAAACACCACACAAACACACACAAAGCTGATCTCAGCATGTGATTTAGTTCTGTGGTCTGAATCATTTTGCCAATACACATTATTTTGATCCTTTTGGGCCTTTAGTGCCTCAGTTGAATTGAATGTTTTGTCACATTGATTTACTTATGCATTTTTTCCACTCAAACAGCTTCTATTCACTTTTGGGTCTAAAGGACCTATTGGGCTTCTTTTTGCCTATTGAGGCCAAGAGGCCAATTTGTTGGTCTAAAAGACCCTTTGGGCTTTTTTGCCTTTTTTTGTGTGAACCCGCCAATCGCCGCTTGCGGCTATATTTAGGGTTCACACACATAGTGTGGGAACCCTATTGTAATTGTTAGGATTTTTCTTTCTTCTTATTATTATTATTCTTTTGCCCATTTTTTGACCTAAAACGCATTGTGCAGCCTAGACCGTAAGGCCTAGAAACACCAAACTTGGCAAATTGATAATGTATGGTCCAAGGACCAGACTCAAGTACAGAGACCCACATTGGCCTGATGGTGGCGCTATAGCACACCATTTTGTCGTTTGGTCCATATCTCCCAATCCGTAAGTCATAGAAACAAAATTCCACTTTTTATGGATTCCTTGGCAAAATTCAATAGGACTATTCATATACAACCATTAAGCTCCGCCTACTTAGATTTTTTGCTAATTTGCATAATATGCAAAACCTATTTTTTTATACTAGTCCCTGGTTTTTTATCTGATCACCACAATCTTGGTGTCAAAATATTCACAAGAATCTCATTGTCAATGAATATCAACAAAACTGTGACATTGGTATACAGTCTGACTGTCACATGTCAATCAATAGCTCTGAGGCGTGGCTAAATTGACTTCAGCAGCTATATCTCAGCAATGCTTTGACCAATCTTCATGAAAATTTATCAGTTGTTAGGGCACATGACTCAGAGGTCACAGGTCAAAGCTGGCCATGATTGTTCAATAGGGGGCGCTATAACATGGGAAAAACGGTTTCTCAGAAACCATTAGTCACATCAAGCCAAAACTTTACAGCCATCATCAGGGGCCCAAGTGGTATCAAGGCACACAATGATGACATCATCACTCAAAAAACATGGCCGCCATATGCCAATTAATTTTAATTTGAATTAATTGGCCATTTGACAGACTTACCATAGGTACATACACATGAAACTGACATGGTATGTTCATGTACACACCCTCTAAGACATACTCATGTTAGAAGGGAATTGCACCACTAGGTGGCGCTATACTAGAAAATCCAGAATTTCTCCTACATATTTTCACTTATCAAGAAATGCTTGCACTCATATGATTGTATGCAGAATTCCTAGCAACTTTGTAATTACATGTGCTTTGCAAAAATGTACCACTTTTTCACTATTATCAAATATATATAACTTGTCATTTTCATACTAGTCCTAGCATTTTAACTCCATCACCTTTAAATCACACCTTGTAATACTCAGCAGACTCTGAAATGCTAAGATTAGGGAGAAAATCCTAAGGTTTTCACAAATTAATATTTTTCATATGCATCACAATGCTACCATCGTAACACATCAAATTCACAGTTCAATAACTACGCCATAGTATGTCTGATTGTTATGAAAATTGACATCCACATTCACATGACCATTGTGGTGTGATGTGCCAATTTTGAGCCAAATCCGTCCACAAACAGCTCTACAGTGAATATTTTCATTTTCCATACTGAGCTGTGCAGGGAGAAGACGAGAGCTGCTCAGCCCACACGCACGTGCCATTCTCACACACGCTGCCCCCCCCCTCCTCCACTCCCCCACCCTTCTAACACTTTACAACCCTTGGGCTCTCCCTCCTCCCTCTCTTTCACATGCACTCACAAAAACAAAGGCCTCTCTGGCCTATAGGTTTTACATACACACTAATTCTAGCCATTACTACCAATTACCCAATGACTAATATACAGATATTTAGCTTCTTTTTTTCCACACACCCTCACACAGGACTTCCTATATGCTTCATATATACATTTCTCTAGCCATTTCCAACACACTAACTGATATTTAGCTTCACTTTTCCATCCACACTCTCAACTCATGCCCTCTATACATCCTGAAATGACATAAGAGAGGACAGAGATATGTAATTCACATTTCACACACAACCTCTATATAACTGCATGCTTTACTTATCATCAAAGTCTTGTTATATACACATTCCTAGTGGCCTCCCTACTATGGGCACAACAGTGAGAACATGTCAGAGTAGGGATGAGAACATCATGAACAGGCAAAGATAAGAATATTTGTGTTATTTTATTGTATAGTAAGCCATCACTCTTTGGTTTGTTTGAGGTTCACATGTGACAGATTTTGTCAGCTAAATGAAAAGGGTTAAAGAGTGGGGTTTACATGTGGGGCATTAACAAGAGCTCTCCTGCTGCTATGTTCACAACTTCTGACAAATTCAGCCAAAGGTATATTTATTTGAGTAGGCCCCTGGGTCAGTGTGTCAGTGCTTTTAACCTAATCTCAGCATTTGATTTAGTTGTATGGTCTGAATCATTTTGCTAATATCTTCCACACTGTATGGCCTAGAAACAAAATTCTACTTCAGCTGTATTCCTTTGCTCAAGCTAACCAAAAAAGCCTCAAGAAGCCCTTACTGCATACATGAAAAAACACACAAACACACACATACAAAGCTAATCACAGCATTTGATTAACTTCTATGATCTGAATCATTTTGCCAATACATTTTATTTTGATCTTTTGGGCCTTTATTGCCTCAGTTGAATAAGACACGCACGTTTGCCATTCTCACACACGCTGCCCCCCTCCTCCACTCCCCCATGCTTCTAACACTTTACAACCCTTGGGCTCTCCCTCCTCCCTCTCTCTCTTTCACATGCACTCACAAAAACAAAGGCCTCTCTGGCCTATAGGTTTCACATACACACTAATTCTAGCCATTACTACCAATTACCCAGTGACTAATATACAGATATTTAACTTCTTTTTTTCCACACACCCTCACACAGGACTTCCTATATGCTACATATATACATTTCTCTAGCCATTTCCAACACACTATCTGATATTTAGCTTCATTTTTCCATCCACACTCTCAACACATGCCCTCTATACATCCTGAAATGACATAAGAGAGGACAGAGACATGTAATTCACATTTCACACACAACCTCTAAATAACTGCATGCTTTACTTATCATCAAAGTCTTGTTAGATACACATTCCTAGTGGCCTCCCTACTAAGGGCACAACAGTGAGAACATGTCAGAGTAGGGATGAGAACATCATGAACAGGCAAAGATAAGAATATTTGTGTTATTTTATTGTATACTAAGCCATCACTCTTTGGTTTGTTTGAGATTCACATGTGACAGATTTTGTCAGCTAAATGAAAAGGGTTAAAGAGTGGGGTTTACATGTGGGGCATTAAGAAGAGCTCTCCTGCTGCTATGATCACAACTTCAGTCAAATTCAGCCAAAGGTATATTTATTTGACTAGGCCCCTGGGTCAGTGCTTTTAACCTAATCTCAGCATTTGATTTAGTTGTATGGTCTGAATTATTTTGCATATATCTTCCACACTGTATGGCCTAGAAACAAAATTCTACTTCAGCTGTATTCATTGGCTCAAGCCAACCAACAAAGCCCTTAATGCATACATGAAAAAACACACAAACACACACATACAAAGCTAATCACAGCATTTGATTAACTTCTATGATCTGAATCATTTTGCCAATACATTTTGTTTTGATCTTTTGGGCCTTTATTGCCCCAGTTGAATAATTTTTTGCAAATTACATTATCTGTCCATTTTTTGGACTGAAGTAGCTTCATATCACTTGTTGGTCTAAAAGACCCTTTGGGCTTTTTTGCCTTTTTTTGTGTGAACCCGCCAATCGCCGCTTGCGGCTATATTTATTATTATTATTCTTCTTTTTCTGCCTTAAAACGCGTCGTGCAGCCTAAACCGTAAGTCCTACAGACTTCTCCTTTGGCCAACTTGTAGTACTCCTCTCCGCTACTCAGGCGCAACACGCCAGCCCGATCCGACCATAGGTGGCGCTATAGCGCACACAAACGCATGAAAAAGTTTAAACAGGTGTTTCTCCTAAACCGTATGTCCTAGAGACAAAATGTAAACTTCATCTGATCAGGCATGTGCTCATCTAAAAAAAGTTTCATTGAAGCCATATGCTCCGCCCCTTACATGTCGAGCTAATTTGCATAACATGCAAATACGCACACATTTTTGAGCGCGAACTAGTCCCTGGATTTTTCACATACATGCACATATGTGGTATCCAGGCGCTCACAAGACTCTGAACTTTGATTCTAGCAGAGCAAAAGTGCACATTTCTGCACATGGGCGTGGCCACATACCTCAAAAGTCAAAGGTCAAAAAATCCTTCGCCAAAAATACACATATTCTGCTATATCTCAGGCATGCTTTCACGTATTCACACCAAATTTCACATACATGCACCTATTGGGTGTCTAGACCTGCACATACATTTTGGCAGACATGCACACCTAGGTGGCGCTATAACGGCCAAAAAACTCTCCTGCCCACACCTATTGGCCAAATAACTCCAAACTTGGTACACATCATCTATATGCACCTACGGCACAGGTCCTTGACCTGCACCATCATATGTCCAATATGGCCGCCGCTATCGACCAATCAGCTTTCAGTCCGCTAAAATGCATCGTGCAGCCTAATCCGTAACACCTACAGACTTCTCCTTTGGCCAACTTGTAGTACTCCTCTCCGCTACTCAGGCGCAACACGCCAGCTCGATCCGCCCATAGGTGGCGCTATAGAGCGCAAAAAATTGTCACGCCTACACCGTATGTCATAAACAAAAAATTCCAATTGCATCTGATCAGTCATCTTCCATTCTACAAAAAATTAATTTGAAGCCATTAACTCCGCCCCTTACATTTTGAGCTAATTTGCATAATATGCAAATACACACACATTTTTGAGCGCGAACTAGTCCCTGGATTTTTCACATACATGCACATATGTGGTATCAAAATGTTCAGAAGAGTCTGAACTTTGATTCTAGCAGAGCAAAAGTGCACATTTCCACACATGGGCGTGGCCACATGCCTCACAAGTCAAAGGTAAAAAAATTCTTCGCCAAAAATCCACATATTCTGCTGTATCTCAGGCATGCTTTCACGTATTCACTCCAAATTTCACACACATGTACCTATTGGGTGTCTAGACCTGCACATACATTTTGGCAGACATGCACACCTAGGTGGCGCTATAACGGCCAAAAAACTCTCCTGCCCACACCGATTGCCCAAATAACTCCAAACTTGGTACAAACCACCACAAATGGTTGTACTGTGAATATTATCATTTTCCATGCTGAACATGCATGCTGATGCAAAGGTCATTCTTTTCCTCAAAAGAGCTAGAGTTGAGCCTGTAATCGGGTCTGGCCCATTAGCTCAATGGGTAGAACAAGGTGCTCCCGGCCACAATGCATGTGGACAATGGTGGTTCGAATCCCGCGCCGGGCAGCACACCACCATAAGTTTTAAAAGCTGCAATTTAGATTCTGTTTTTTTAGCAGGCACTTCATTCACGAACGTGCTTCATATACTTTCATATACATTTCAAATACCTTTACATGATGTACCAGTGGGTGCGCAAATCTTGCCAAACCTCAGCTTGGACCCCGTAATTGCCGCTTGCGGCTATATTTATTATTATTATTCTTTTTCCCATTTTGCTGTCTATAAATCATTCTGCAGCCTAAACCGTAAGGCCTAGACACACCAAACTTGCCAAACTTGTTCTCTAGGTCAAAAGGACCACACACACTTATAGGGACCCACATCGGCCTGATGGTGGCGCTATAGCACACTATGTGACTTTTTGGCCCATATCTCCCATACCATAAGTCATAGAAACAAAATTCCACTTCCTATGCATTCCTTGGCTCAATTCAATAGGACATTTCATATACAACTAGGAAGCTCCGCCTACTTAGATTTTTTGCTAATTTGCATAATATGCAAAACCTACTTTTGTCTACTACTCCTTGGTTTTTCGTCTGATCACCACAGTCTTGGTATCAAACTACTCAGAAGAATCTCATTATCAAAACCCATCGCCAACATTGTGACATTTCCATACAGCCTGGCTGTCACATGTTAATCAATAGCTCTGAGGCGTGGCCAAATTTACTTCAGCAGCTATATCTCAGCAATGCTTTGACCAATCTTCATGAAAATATATCAGTTGTTAGGACACATGACTCAGAGGTCACAGGTCAAAGCAGGCCACGATTGTCCAATAGGGGGCGCTGTAACATGGGAAAAACTGTTTCTCAGAAACCATTAGTCACATCAAACCAAAACTTTACAGGCATCATCATGGGGTCAAGTGGTATCAAGACACACAATGATGACCTCATCACTCAAAAAACATGGCCGCCATAAGCCAATTAATTTTAATTTTAATTAATTGGCCATTTGACCTACTTACCATAGGTACATACACATGAAACTGACATGGTATGTTCATGTACACACCCTCTAAGACATACCCATGTTGGAAGGGAATTGCACCACTAGGTGGCGCTATACTAGAAAATCCAGAATTTCTCCTACATATTTTCACTTATCAAGTAATGCTTGCACTCATATGATTGTATGCAGAATTCCTAGCAACTTTGTAATTACATGTGCTTTGCAAAAATGTACCACTTTTTCACTATTATCAAATATATATAACTTGCCATTTTCATACTAGTCCTAGCATTTTAACTCCATCACCTTAAATCACACCTTGTAATACTCAGCAGACTCTGAAATGCTAAGATTAGCGAAAAAATCCTAAGTTTTTGACAAATTAATATTTTTCATATGCATCACAATGCTACCATCATAACACATCAAATTCTCAGTTCAATAACTACGCCATAGTATGTCTGATTGTTATGGAAATTGAAATCCACATTCACATGACCATTGTGGTGCGATGTGCCAATTTTGAGCCAAATCCGTCCACAAACAGCTCTACAGTGAATATTTTCATTTTCCATACAAAGCAGTGGAGGGAGGCATACACAGCTGCTAAGCCACACACGCACGTGCCTTTCTCACACACTCTGCCCCCCCCTCCTCCACTCCCCTCACACTCCCCCATGCTTCCAACACTTTACAACCCATGGGCTCTACCTCCCCCCCTCTCTTTCACATGCACTTACAAAAACACAGGCCTCTGTAGCTTTCACACTGCCCTTGCCATACCTACCCATTTCGCTATGAGTAACCCAGATACAAACACACAAACTGACGTTTAGCTTCTGTTTTTGAAAACACACTCTCTCTCTCTCTCACACACACACACACACACACACACACACACACACCTACTTATAGGTTTAACATACACACTGCCCTAGCCATGTATACCCATTACTCTTTGACTAAAACACACACACACACACACACACACACTTCTACCTAAATGTATGTATAGTTTGTATGCATATTTATAGTATATGTATAGTATATGTCATTCATGCCAGCAATGTCAGTCGTATCAGTCATATCAGGCATGCCATGCCAGTCATTTCAGTCCAGTCATATCAGTCATGTCAGTCATATAAGTCAAATAATCAAATCATTACAGTCATGCCAGTTATGTCAGTCATATCAGTCATGTTAGTCCACATTCATACTTTGAATACACGGACAGTCATGTTAGGCATGCAAGGTGTGCAAGGAGTGAATTAACAAAGCATAGTCTCTGGCTCCCTCAATCTCTCTCTGTCGGTAATATACAGGCCCAATTATGTATAGACACATGCAGGCCTTCCTATATTGTTCACATAGATGCAGCCCTAGCCAGATGTGCTATTTCTGTGTCTCCTTTTCTGACACAAGCAGATGTCAGTCATGTCAGTCCAGTCATGTCAGACATAAGTCGTGTCAGTCATATCAGTCATGTCATGCCAGTCATGTCACTCATATCAGTCATGTCATTACAGTCATGCTAGTCATGTCACTCATTCCAGTCATGCCAGTTGTCAGTCATATCAGTCATGTTATTTTTGTTCATCATGCCAGTGAAGTCATTCCAGTCATATCAGTTATGTCAGTCATGCCAGTCATGTCAGTCATGTTATGGCAGACTTTGCAGACTACGTTCATACTTTGAATACACGGACAGTCATGTTAGGCGTGCAAGGTGTGCAAGGAGTGAATTAACAAAGCATAGTCTCTGGCTCCCTCAATCTCTCTCTGTCGGTAATATACAGTCCTAATCATGTATAGACACATGCAGGCCTTCCTATATTTAGGGTTCACACACATAGTGTGGGAAACCTATTGTAATTGCTAGAATTTTTCTTCTTTTTAGGGTTCACACACGTAGTGTGGGAAACCTATTGTAATTGCTCGGGTTTTTCTTATTAGGGTTCACACACATAGTGTGGGAACCCTATTGTAATTGTTAGGATTTTTCTTTTTCTTCTTTTTCTTATTATTATTTTTCTCCGCATAAAACGCATACTGCAGCATAGACTGTAAGGCCCAGGGAGACCAAACTTGGCAGACTGGTGTAGTCTGTTTGCGGGACCGTGCTAAAGTACAGACACCCAAATTGGCCTGATGGTGGCGCTATAGTGCAGCATTTTGCGTTTGGGTTCATATCTCCCACCCCGTAGGTCCTAGAAACAAAATTCCACTTCAGGTGCATTCCTTGGCTCCAGACAAACAAAAAAGCCTCAAGAACCATTAAGCTCCGCCTACTTAGATTTTTTGCTAATTTGCATAATATGCAAAACCTACTTTTTTATACTAGTCCCTGGTTTTTCATCTGATCACCACAATCTTGGTGTCAAAACATTCACAAGAATCTCATTATTAAGGAATATCAACAAAACTGTGACATGGGTATACAGTCTGGTTGTCACATGTCAATCAATAGCTCTGAGGCGTGGCCAAATTTACTTCAGTAGCTATATCTCAGCAATGCTTTGACCTTTCTTCATGAAAATTTATCAGTTGTTAGAGCACATGACTGAAAGGTCAGAGGTCAAAGCTGGCCACGATTGTCCAATAGGGGGCGCTATAACATGGGAAAAACTGTTTCTCAGAAACCATTAGTCACATCAAGCCAAAACTTTACAGGCATCATCAGGGGCCCAAGTGGTATCAAGGCACGCATGGATGACATCATCACTCAAAAAACATGGCCGCCAGGAGCTAATAAATTTTTATTTGAATTAATTGGCCATTTGACAGACTTACCATAGGTTCATACACATGAAACTGACATGGTATGTTCATGTACACACCCTCTAAGACATACTCATGTTAGAAGGGAATTGCACCACTAGGTGGCGCTATACTAGAAAATCCAGAATTTCTCCTACATATTTTCACTGATCAAGAAATGCTTGCACTCATATGATTGTATGCAGAATTCCTAGCAACTTTCTAATTACATGTGTTTTGCAAAAATGTACCACTTTTTCACTATTATCAAATATATATAACTTGTCATTTTCATACTAGTCCTAGCATTTTAACTCCATTACCTTTAAATCACACCTTGTAATACTCAGCAGACTCTAAAATGCTAAGATTAGCAAAAAAATCCTAAGGTTTTCACAAATTAATATTTTTCATATGCATCACAATGCTACCATCGTAACACATCAAATTCACAGTTCAATAACTACGCCATAGTATGTCTGATTGTTATGAAAATTGACATCCACATTCACATGACCATTGTGGTGCTGTGTGCCAAGTTTGAGCCAAATCCGTCCACAAACAGCTCTACAGTGAATATTTTCATTTTCCATACTGACCAGTGCAGGGAGGCATAGACAGCTGCTAAGACACGCACGTTCTCACACACGCTGCCCCCCTCCTCCACTCCCCCATGCTTCTAACACTTTACAACCCTTGGGCTCTCCCTCCCCCTCTCTCTCCTTCACATGCACTCACAAAAACAAAGGCCTCTCTGGCCTATAGGTTTCACATACACACTAATTCTAGCCATTACTACCAATTACCCAGTGACTAATATACAGATATTTAGCTTCTTTTTTCCACACACCCTCACATAGGACTTCCTATATGCTTCATATATACATTTCTCTAGCCATTTCCAACACACTAACTGATATTTAGCTTCATTTTTCCATCCACACTTTCAACACATGCCCTCTATACATCCTGAAATGACATAAGAGAGGACAGAGATATGTAATTCACATTTCACACACAACCTCTAAATAACTGCATGCTTTACTTATCATCAAAGTCTTGTTAGATACACATTCCTAGTGGCCTCCCTACTATGGGCACAACAGTGAGAACATGTCAGAGTGGGGATGAGAACATCATGAACAGGCAAATATAAGAATATTTGTGTTATTTTATTGTATAGTAAGCCATCACTCTTTGGTTTGTTTGAGATTCACATGTGACAGATTTTGTCAGCTAAATGAAAAGGGTTAAAGAGTGGGGTTTACATGTGGGGCATTAACAAGAGCTCTCCTGCTGCTATGTTCACAACTTCTGACAAATTCTGCCAAAGGTATATTTATTTGACTAGGCCCCTGGGTCAGTGTGTCAGTGCTTTTAACCTAATCTCAGCATTTGATTTAGT
>NC_135223.1:8726902-8761902 GCF_052324685.1 Brachyhypopomus gauderio
GTCCCCACTGTTGTTTCTGGCTATAGAACTATTTGCAATTGCATTAAGGAATCATACCAACATTTCTGGAATAACTACAGGAGAACAGGAACACCGCCTAGCGTTATATGCAGATGATGTCACTCTTTTTCTTATAGATCCGGAAACCTCTATTCCTGCTTTGTTAGATTTAATTAACACCTTTGGGGCGATTTCGGGTAATAAGATTAATAAAAAAAACCCACCAGAGGCGATACACCAATTCAAAGTTGAGGAATGTTTCACATATTTAGGCATTCAGATTGTACCAAGTTTAGAGAATATAGCTACAAACCTTTGTTACAAGACATTTCAAATTCACTTGACAAATGGGCATCTATACCAATGTTGCTAATATGGAAAATGTATGTTCTCAAAATGAATATATTGCCAAAACTGCAGTACTTCAAAATCTGCATTACCTCCTTCAAGTAATTTATTTTCTTACTTAAAGACTCTTAGTTTTCTTTGGAGCAATAGGCAATCTAGGCTGAATGTCACTGTTGTACTGTTGGACTTAGATGCCCCAATATCCTTTGGTATTATTAGGCAGCACAGATAAGGGGGATAATGTTTTACTTTACAGAAAAAGGTGGCTCTCTTTGGAGAGATATGGAGCGCTATCTTTTGGGTCTGCCTCTTCCCTTTTGTCTCTATTTGGCCTCAAGTAAAAACCTTACAAAAATACTAGGAATCCCACAGTCAGGGCTGGCTCAGGGGTGATCCTTCTGTCGCCACCAGGAGGAATCCACGAGTCACACCACAGCCCAATCAGCGGTGATGACCTGCACCTGTCTTCCTTGTTTTTTAAGGAAGACAGATGCAGTGTCTCACTGCTGAGTTGTCGGTCTACTTTGCTGCCAAACTTCAGCCTGTTTCTTTCTGCATTAAGGTGTCTCACCACCCTGTCTCAAGTTTTTTTTCCTTCTGTTATTCTGTCTATTCGAGTACTTGCCTCCTGTGCCGCTTCCTGGCTTCTCAAGTTTTCCTCCCACTGTCATTTTTTCCTATACAATTTGGTTTTGTTTTGTGGGAAGGGTTTTTTTGTTCTTCGCGGTGTTTGCCAGCCAGTTGCTTCCCCTGGCGTATTTTGTTGCTCTTTGGTTTCAGTTCTCCCCGTTTAGTCCACGTTGATTTTATTCCGCGATTATTTCCGTTCTCTCGTTTTTTTTTTTGTCGCATTGAATATCCACGATTCTTTTCAGTTCTCCCCCATTATCCGCATCGAATATTTCCACGAGTGTTTTGGTTTTCTCTCGTTTATTGCGTTGCATGCGAGTTAACACGGACTGGCACTTAGGTCCATTACCATAAACTAACAGCGAACTAGTAACTCATTGAATCATAGATATGGATCAGAGGTAAATAGACTAGATAAACTAATTTTTTTACAGCGTGAGAAATCGAATGTGTGAGCGTGCGAAGACAGTCAAATGCGTGTGTCTCACGCTCTATGCGTGAGTTGGCAACCCTGTGTATGTGAGGCCTGTAGGTAGGCGTGTGAGTGTAACTACTGAAATTTGGAAGAGGTATGTAAGGGCAGGTGTGAGTGGAAGTGTTGAGACATTGAGACATAGTAAAATGGTGTGCAGACTGCAAGATTGTTACAGAGAAGAGTAAATTGGGAGGAAGAGAGCACATGTTCAAAGTTAGAATTTGCATGAGATTCAGTGTTGGGTTGAGTGTGAGTAGAATATCACAAAGTTGGACATGTGCGATTATGCATGTTTATTAATAAAAAGTTGCAACAAAAGGTGGCAATAAGTATTGTGAAATCAAATCATTGTGATTCTCATTTACATATTTTCTTAGAGCACGTTTGACGTTTTGGTTTGTCCGTTCATCCTGTACATATTAATCTGTGAGTAAATACTGTAGCAACAATACATAAAAAGCACACAAATATAGTACAAGTTACCTGGCCATTGATCTGAGGATGATATGCACTGGACACGGCGTGTTTAATATTCATCATTGTGAATATTTGGTCATTGAGCTGTGGACAAATTATATTTAATATATTTTCAGATTTAACCATATTACACTGCATGTAAAGCAAAGACAATATAGGTAAAGCAAAACAATTTAGATTTAAAGTGTGACAAAGTCCTTACCCCATTGACAAACTCTTTGCCTTGGTCTGTGATAATTTTCCTGGGCATACCAAACATGTACAACTTGTTAATCATCACCAAGGACACGTCACTCGCTGTTTTTGATTGCAGAGGCTCAGCAATAACCCATTTTGTATATAGGTCAGTCATGGTCAAAGCATAAATGTTGCCATGTGCAGTTTTGGGTAGTGGTCCAATTAAATCCAAGCCAAGCAGTGGTGTGCACACATAGACACCAGGTGGTGCTAAAGCACCACCAACTCTGCCCTTTATCAACGAAAGTGCCCTTTTGAAACTTCGGGTTTTTATTATTTATTTATTTTTATCATTTTACTGAGATCGGTTTGAAATGATCTTTTGAAAACCTGAACCATTAAAAACAAAGCCCTGAAATGAGCCACCACCTCGCACACGCCCGACCTCTCTTCCTTTAACACCAGATGCGCAGTTTAATTCAGCGAGTGGATGGAAGCGTTTTCAGCACAGCACGCACGGTCACAGATAGACTTCTTCTCCCGTGCCCCACCAGCCAGGTTACATACACATCAAGTAAAATCGTACCGTTTGCCCTCTAAGCCCAACGTGAAATCATATTCTTGTGCAGTAAAATGTCTCATACAGCACCAAACTACTAGCATTTTTCTACATCATCCAATTGCACACCCGGAGAGCCAAACGCAGTTTTAGACCTGCAGTTCTAGACCTGCAGTTCTAGACGTGCCGTAGTTTTAGATGTATGTAACGTAATATCCAGATAGTGTTTTAGTATGTCGCGGGAGCAGATGGAAGAATATTTATAAGCAACAATAATATATGATAGATATATGATAATGTCTGAAGGTAATTTTTGGGTTATCGTAATGTTTATGTCATGAAGGATGAATCTGACTAGCGTTAGTGTGTCTTGGTTCGTTAGTTCTGGCTACCTTTATGGCTACTTAGTAGCTACTTTGATTAAATTTGAAACAACTTAAAGGAAGGAAATTAGCACTTACTACGCTACTATTAATACTAAAAGTAGTAAGCAAGCTAAAGTAGCATTTCCCCATCATTATTAACCCATAACAACCCAGACTATGTTCTGAATATTGATACAATTGAGCATATTAATATATGATACACATATATTTAGTCTGCTAAATGCCATAAATGTAAATGTAAATATGATCGGTCTGAAGGTCATTTTTGTGTTATCGTAATGTTTATGTCATGAAGGATGAATCTGGCTAGCGTTAGTGTGTCTTAGTTCGTTAGTTCTGGCTACCTTTATGACTACTTTGTAGCTACTTCGACTTTGAGAGAAATACTAGTCCTGCGAACGTAAACTTTTGCCGGGGGGGGGGGGGGGGGTGGCGAACGTAAAATGGACAAAAATTTGTATTATATTGCGATCGCCAGTGTTTGCGCCAGAGCGAACTGGTAACTCATTGAATCATAGATATAGATCAGAGGTAAATAAACTAGATTTTTTTTCGGCGTGAGAAATCGGATGTGTGGCGTGTGAGCGAAAAACCCCAAGTATCACATAATATTTGCTAGTTGAATGCCAATGAAGGTATACGAGTAAAATAAATCACTCCTAACATTCTGGAAACGTATGCTTACTCACTGAAAGCATCCTGACATTATGCAATTTTTGCTGATTTTTAATACAAAATAGCATATGCCAGTAATCCAGTAGTTTAATTAAAAATAAAATATCTTCAGGAGACAAGCTGTGTGTGTAAATGACAAAATCAATCAAAACTCCCTAAAAGAACAGGGAAAATGAGGCGTACTACTTCTATTTAAATACAAAATGTGGTGTACATTATCGTTTAAAACTTGTCAAATGTTATAGATTTGGCTAAAACAATTCAGAATCAATGGGCTTATTTAACAAATAAACAATGGATTATTACAATATACAAGCCCCTGAGCCTACGGCATGCATTGGAACTGCTGGTCTAGAACTGCGGTTGGCTGTCGTTAGCTACATTCCGAGCCGCTAGGTGGCGCATGGCTAAAACTACAGCACGTCTAGAACTGCAGGTCTAAAACTGCAGGTCTAGAACTGCAGTTGGCTCTCCGGCTGTGCAATTGGATGCATCTCGCATTTTTAGACGACTGGTCACCTGATAAACTAGTCGCTCTAGCCCAAATCAATGATAGATAACGTGAGGACGACCACATACAAATAATTAAGGTAGAGTTTGAAAATCTATGTGCTAAGCTGAACGTACTGTTGTATAGGTTTTGTTAGGAAACATAAATTAACACATTCATTTGTGAAAGAAGAAACGGGAAGTTCCCCATTACCTGTGAAAAATGCCCATCTGCATTCATGTAATGACAACACTCAGTAGCCTATAACTCCTTCTCCTACTTTTTGGTCTTTTTACTGTCTTAATTGTAGGCCTATATTGATTTAAATTGTAAAATATATGCAACAAGGCCTGCAGACAGTGGAGGGTAAACAGAAGTTAACTGAAGGACATGACTGTATATAGTTAATATTGGATATGAATTATATCAGATGGCTGCGTGACTTTTGTCCATTGAAAACTCACGTTTAGAGAATGTTACAAATAAAAGTCTTTTTTGCGCTAAAAAGTGCCCTTCAAATCCCCCCCCCCGAGCACTTGCCCCCCAAAATGTCTGTGCACGCCACTGAAGCCAAGTATCTCCCAGGCTTCCTTCACCTATACAAATATGAGTGTTTAGCCTATTTAAATAATTGTAAAACCTTGACTGCAATGATGTTGTAAACAGCACCTTAATAGAATGTAAAACAGGGACAACAGTTTTAATGGGATCATTCATCTGGAAGCGATGGCAACATTTAACCTAAAACAAAATGGAGAACAAGTGGTTTTTAAAATGCATCTTTAATAAGGGAGTGTAATATAATCAAAATATTGCAATAGTCCTATGATCTATTTATTACTAAAACAAAAATTAACATTTTTTGCTTATTGAGCAAATACCTCTTATGTAACGATCAGCATTTACACTTAATTTACTTACTAACAATTAAGTTAATGAAGATGTTCACTAAATGTTCACAGAGAACTTAATACAGATATAAAACTGTTTGCCAAATTGAAACACTTGGATTGCAAGTGTAAGTACTAAAACATAATAGCTGCAATACATTACCCAATCAGTGACATCTTTATTTAGCGTAGACCAGTAATAGCCAGCAATGATCCTGTTTCTGGTACCCCTGATGCCATTATGGTTTCCAGTACCAGGGTTATTGTGGCACTCCATCAGAACAGATCTTTTCTCGTCCTCCGACAGTACGAACAGGCATTTGGGATCAATTGTATGACGTATAATTTCGCTCGTGTGCAGTCAAAATTGGGTTTCCGGTTTGGATTGGGTAACAAGTACCGCGATCATAATGCTAATTTCCGTTAGCAATCCTATGGCATTTCCAATATAACATTAGCATCAAGCTAATGGTCCATCGCCCCGTGAATCGAGAATAGCTTTACTATTGTTGTTGGAAACAGAAAGTGTTCGACTACAACAAATATTATATAGTATAGTAAAGGAAATATACAAAGAGCAAGATTCAAACTATTTTATTTATTTTTATTGTTTGGCAGGACTCATTAGAGAAACAGTCGTGTCTACATCTGCTGGTACGTGCGCTTGAATATTAACTTTTGAAAAATTTTCTGCTGTTTGTTGTAGGATCGGTAACATATACAGTCTGCTTGTAACTTCAAGTTTATTGTGAAGTTGTATCACGTTAGCTGCTTTGGGAGTCGTCTGAGCTTGGGGGGTGAGCATGGGTGTTGAGCCGCTTCCACCGCATTCCAGATCATTACCAAGACAGTGGGCGTTAATCGCTTCTCCACGGGCCGAGTTAAACCACCAGCGGCCGTCGGCCCACTAACCCAATGATCTATATTACTGGATTGGACATCACGTGACTTAGCATGCGCCGCACAGGCGCCATTACTATGCATTGAGTCGTGCATTGAGGATCATTCATGGATGGACATAAACATTAGATCTAACAGACAGTCACGTAAGGAAAACCAAAGAGGGACTCAATGTTTTGCAATAAATTGTCAAAACTATGACATAAATATCACAAGATCAAAGGGTATAACATTTCACAGGTCAGTAAAACAATTTTTATTTTTTTTAAAATAGCGGAGATGAGGGATGTTGACTGTCCATGCTAGCTTGATTTTGATAAAGCTTAAAAAACAAGTTTTCTGTTCCAACAAATTACAATGTATTGTTATTAATATTGTTATCATGTTAGGATAATGTTGTAAATACGATGTTAATTAAAATTATCTCTAAATCTGTATTACTGGGACCGATGTTCAGTCCAGTTGGCATGTCCCATAGATACTCTCTCACACAAACTGAATAAATAATGAAACCAAATGAAAATTTAAGTCAATTAAATTTGTCATAATTATTTTTTTAATCAACAGGGGTGAGTTTCCCCAAAACGTTCGTACGTAAGAATGAGGTTATGAAGTACTTAGCGCTAAGAACATTTTTGGAAACTCACCCCAGGTTAATACAGTTTCCTTTTAATAAATGCCATTTTTCTACATAGATTTCCCAACAAACAAAGAAAATATGAGCTGTACAAATTGTGGGTCAGAAAGTGTGGACGTCTGAGAGGACCGTCATCTACAGCAGGGATATGCAGTGCTCACTGCCCACTGATATCAACTGTACACTGAAGAGGGCACATGTTAGAGAAGGAGCAGTGCCACAGATTTTCAACCTTCCAGACCATATAAATAAAAATAAATATTTTATTAAAGTTGATGAAATTCTGTAGCCAATGAGAAGTGGCTGCAATAAATGATTTTGAAAATTGTATATTTTGTGTCAGGTCAATTTATCTATGTATTTGTGGGGAACTGAATTGTGTAAGCTCTTTTCTGCTACTTGAAGGTTAAAAAAATCTGACAAATTTTGTCATAAATTTCAGATTCAAACTCATAATTTCATAATTAATTTCACCCACATTTAGCCATGTAGCCTATTGCTCAAAGATGCTCCTCCACACTGATGCCATCTCATATTATACTTGAACATATATAAGAGGTATTGCACTTAAAGAATTTATGAAAACTACAGCTGTAACGGGGAGAGTTGACAAATAAAGAGATAAACTCATAAATTTTACTTTCAATATCAGAATTGTGATCATAATTAAAACTTATCAAAGTTATTTATTTACAACTTTTTACCATAATTATGATTGAATATCAAAAACATGACATACATGTGTTATTTAGTTTTAGCCAGGTGAAAGAAAAGGGCTTTATGCAAGGTTTTGTAAAAATTTTACCTAAATTGAAAACTTCCCAGACTGCTTATAAATTTATCTCTTGGGATAATACGAAGTTTTACATATCACAACATCGGCAATATTCTCACCTTTAATTTAAGCCATATTTTATCAAAATCGGATAAGAAATAAGGGCGCTAGGACTGTTTTTGTGACAGATGGATGCACATCCCACATAGGAACTACACTGCTTTGCTGACATGACTCAATGCATAGTAATGGCGCCGAGGGCGGCGCATCGCTAGCTATAGCGGCAACAGGCGATGTCCAATCCAGTAATATAGATCATTGCACTAACCCATCGGCCCGCTATATAAAGCGCTATATAAATATATCCCCAATAGTAATGTATGCCAGTCCGCCCCTGACTCTAAATTACAACCATTTGTTACGTATGAGGAGGGAATCGATTAGTATTATTGCACAATTCATTCGATTTGGTGAGCGAGTATTTGCTGCGCAACGTCAAGTTCCTCACAAACGGGAAACGGCGCTGGCGGAAAAAGCCCCAACTCTGTGTGTGGTTTCACGACGAAAGGCATGAAACAGGTAGGTCACCCCGTCCTGAGTCGCTTGGACGTGTGAGATGTAGTCCAGGTCTGTAGTTTGGGGAGGATAAACGCGGCGTGTAGCGCTCAGACTCGAGCGTAACCGCGACGTGAGCGGGCCGTGTTTGTGTTTTGTACGATTTAACAATGGCAGTAGTCTGCGTTACCCTGCTGTTCCTAACCCTGATCTTTGAAGGATGTGAGGAACAGGTGACTAATGTGGCTAATGGAGTGTGTGTGTGTGTGCGCTCTACGCCTTCAAACACACACACACACACACACACACGCGCGCGCAATAAGCGAAACACTGCTATCTGAGCCAAGAGAGGCTCGCACAGACTCTTTTTTTTCTTTGTTTCTTTCTCTCACTCTCCTTCACACGCACACAAATTTACACATTCACTGATAAAATTCCTACTGTTTGATCTGGGGAGTCCTGAAGACACACAAGCATTTGAACATGCAGACTTGCTCACACACACACTCTCATGGTCTTCCACAGAAACACGTGCATATAAATCCCAGTACCTGTATTGGGGACTACATTACCCAAGTTCCCCACCAAGACATACGTGTTTGACTAGTCATAATGCAGCTCTGTATTTCCACATGTCCTTGGGGAATATCCACATTGCTGTATATTTTCAGCCATGTGCAAAATTGGTTGTGTTTGTTTCAAGGGAAGCAGCATTTATTCCATTGCTTGAGGTGAGGTTTAAAAAGGGTCTCCATTTTATAGTGTGTGAAGGAATTCTGGGTAATTATGCAGTGTTTCTAAAGGCTGCACCGTCCTCATATGTGTGGAGTATTGGGGGTAATGGTGTGTGGTGTTCACTGCTTGGGTCCAGTCATCAGTCCAGCTGTTTGTTGCCCTGCTTTTTCTGTTCTCTTACACACACACACACACACACACACACACACACACACAAACCATTTACTAGTTATTCATGCACCTCTGTCTGCCTTGAGTATAGTATCCCCTACAACATTAAGAACATAAGAAGGAACAGACTGTTTTCTCTCTCTCTCTGTGAGCGTGCGAGTATTAGCCTGTAAATAAGCCCATTATTAGAGCTATTTTATTTTAGGTGAATGAAAGTATTTGTATGTGCTTTTTATACACAGTAGCTCCATGTAGAGGTGTGTTTGTGTGTTCTGTGTGTGTTTGCAGTATCTGTATAAGTTGAAATTGGATGTTTCAGAGGGCTTAACATGGATGGTGTTGTTCTGTTTGTATTTAAAAGCTCTATCCAGTGGTGTGATTTAATTTGCCATTTTTGGATATTTAATTTTTTTGTAACATACCTACTTAAAGCAGGTAATCTTACGGCTTATGTTTTTGCGATAGTGAATCTGATAAAAACAAGAGAGCTTCATACCTTTTAAAACTCACCAGGATTGACTAAATTTGACTTGATCTTTAAATAATTTTCTGGAAGAGCACCCCCAGATAACTCCATTATATAAACATTTATGTACATTTATTGCTCAGGTGTTGCATTTTGTTGCTTCATAGATTCTCTCTTCTCTCCTTACACAGGCTGTTTAGATAAATATACTTTATAAATGTGTTTATTGTGTAGAATTAGGCAAAAGAGGCCTTGTCCCAACTACACCACATTGTCAGTAATTGCTGGCATTGTCTTTTGCCAGGAAAAAATTTCAGTCAAATGAAAATTTCTTGCTTTAACCTATGCTCTACTCCCTCATAGGAGCTCCAGGATCGTTTGACACAGAGGGGCGAGAGGCAGCTGTCTGCAGCCCAGGACGGGCACTCGCAGCCTGGGGAAGAGAAGAGCTTCCACTCCCTTCCCCAGAGAGAGAGGACCATCATCGGAGGAGATAGCCAGCAGGTCTCTCTCTCACACACACACACACATACGCATGCGCATATACCTGGACACATTCTTCCTCCTTAATGACATTTTTGCCCCTAATAAGTGGTGACCTCTGACGTGGGCCTTTTGACCCCAGCAGGTAGTGCCATCTCTGTGTGACCTGCGTCTGGAGCAGACCGAGCTGAACCGTGTGCTGAGGGCGGAGCAGCAACTGTATTCCAACCTGGTCCGAGCTGTGAAAGAGCAGGACCGGTGAGGATAACCCTCTCTCCCTCTATCTGTCTGTCTGTGTGTGTGTGTGTGTGTGTGTGTGTTAGTGGCACTACAGGCACTACAGTTGGAGTTGGCACACTGGAACACCTCCGTCTAGGCCAGACTGGGCCAGATCCAGAGCAGAGGAGGAGTGGGGCAGGCCAACGATTCAGGTACGCCCAAACACAACCTCCGACACCCATACACAACCTGCAACCTCCATACACAACCTCCGACACCCATACACAACCTGCAACCTCCATACACAACCTCCGACACAACCTGCGACACCCCTACACCACCTGCGACACCCCTACACCACCTGCGACACCCCTACACCACCTGCGACACCCCTACACCACCTGCGACACCCATCCACCACCTGCGACACCCATCCACCACCTGCGACACCCATACACAACCTAACCCTAACCTGCAACCTCCATACACAACCTGCAACCTCCATACACAACCTGCAACCTCCATACACAACCTGCAACCTCCATACACAACCTCCATACACAACCTCCATACACAACCTCCATACACAACCTCCGACACCAACACAACCTCCGACATCCATACACAACACCACCTGCAACATCGATACGCCACCTGCAACATCGATACGCCACCTGCAACATCGATACGCCACCTGCAACATCGATACGCCACCTGCAACATCGATACGCCACCTCCGACACCCATACGCCAGCTCCGACACCCATACGCAACCTCCGACACCCATACGCAACCTCCGACACCCATACGCAACCTCCGACACCCATACACAACACCACCTGCAACATCGATACGCCACCTGCAACATCGATACGCCACCTGCAACGTCGATACGCCACCTGCAACGTCGATACGCCACCTGCAACGTCGATACGCCACCTCCGACACCCATACGCCAGCTCCACCTCCGACACCCATACGCCACCTCCGACACCCATACGCCACCTCCGACACCCATACGCAACCTCCGACACCCATACGCAACCTCCGACACCCATACGCAACCTCCGACACTACCTCCGACATCCATACACAACCTGCAACTTCGGACACCCATACACAACCTCCGACACCCATACACAACCTCCGACACCCATACACAACCTCCGACACCCATACACAACCTCCGACACAACCTCCGACACCCATACACCACCTGCGACACCCATACACCACCTGCGACACCCATACACCACCTCCGACACAACCTCAAACACCCATACACAACCTAACCCTAACCTGCAACCTCCATACACAACCTGCAACCTCCATACACAACCTCCATACACAACCTCCAACACCAACACAACCTCCATACACAACCTCCAACACCAACACAACCTCCGACATCCATACACAACACCACCTGCAACATCGATACACCACCTCCGACACCCATACACCACCTCCGACACCCATACACCACCTCCGACACCCATACACCACCTCCGACACCCATACACCACCTCCGACACCCATACACAACCTCCGACACCCATACACAACCTGCAACTTCCGACACCCATACACAACCTCCGACACCCATACACAACCTGCAACCTCCGACACCCATACACCACCTCCGACACCCATACACCACCTCCGACACCCATACACCACCTCCGACACCCATACACCACCTCCGACACCCATACACCACCTGCGACACAACCTCCAACACCCATACACAACCTAACCCTAACCTGCAACCTCCATACACAACCTGCAACCTCCATACACAACCACCAACACAACCTCCAACACCAACACAACCTCCATACACAACCTCCAACACCAACACAACCTCCGACATCCATACACAACACCACCTGCAACATCGATACTACACCTGCAACATCGATACTACACCTGCAACATCGATACTACACCTGCAACATCGATACACCACCTGCAACATCGATACACCACCTCCGACACCCATACACAACCTCCAACACTACCTCCGACATCCATACACAACCTGCAACTTCCGACACCCATACACAACCTCCGACATCCATACACAACCTGCAACTTCCGACACCCATACACAACCTCCAACACAACCTCCGACACCCATACACAACCTCCGACACCCATACACAACCTCTGACACAACCTCCGACACCCATACACAACCTCCGACACCCATACACAACCTCCGACACCCATACACAACCTCCGACACAACCTCCGACACCCATACACAACCTCCGACACCCATACACAACCTCCGACACAACCTCCGACACCCATCCACAACCTCCGACACAACCTCCGACACCCATCCACAACCTCCGACACCCATCCACAACCTCCGACACAACCTCCGACACCCATCCACAACCTCCGACACCCATCCACAACCTCCGACACAACCTCCGACACCCATCCACAACCTCCGACACCCATCCACAACCTCCGACACAACCTCCGACACCCATCCACAACCTCCGACACCCATCCACAACCTCCGACACAACCTCCGACACCCATCCACAACCTTCGACACCCATCCACAACCTCCGACACCCATCCACAACCTCCGACACAACCTCCGACACCCATCCACAACCTCCGACACCCATCCACAACCTCCGACACAACCTCCGACACCCATCCACAACCTCCGACACCCATACACCACCTGCGACACCCATACACCACCTGCGACACCCATACACCACCTGCGACACAACCTCCAACACCCATACACAACCTAACCCTAACCTGCAACCTCCATACACAACCTGCAACCTCCATACACAACCACCAACACAACCTCCAACACCAACACAACCTCCATACACAACCTCCAACACCAACACAACCTCCGACATCCATACACAACACCACCTGCAACATCGATACTACACCTGCAACATCGATACTACACCTGCAACATCGATACTACACCTGCAACATCGATACACCACCTGCAACATCGATACACCACCTCCGACACCCATACACAACCTCCAACACTACCTCCGACATCCATACACAACCTGCAACTTCCGACACCCATACACAACCTCCGACATCCATACACAACCTGCAACTTCCGACACCCATACACAACCTCCAACACAACCTCCGACACCCATACACAACCTCCGACACCCATACACAACCTCTGACACAACCTCCGACACCCATACACAACCTCCGACACCCATACACAACCTCCGACACCCATCCACAACCTCCGACACAACCTCCGACACCCATCCACAACCTCCGACACCCATCCACAACCTCCGACACAACCTCCGACACCCATCCACAACCTCCGACACCCATCCACAACCTCCGACACAACCTCCGACACCCATCCACAACCTCCGACACAACCTCCGACACCCATCCACAACCTCCGACACCCCTCCGACACCTGCGACACCCATACACCACCTGCGACACCCATACACCACCTGCGACACCCATTCACCACCTGCGACTCCCATACACAACCTGCAACACAACCTCTGACATCCATACACAACACAACCTCCAACACCACCTGCAACACCAACACAACCTCCAACACCCTTACACAACCTCCAACACAACCTCACCCTAACCCTAACCTGCAACCTCCATACACAACCTGCAACCTCCATACACAACCTCCATACACAACCACCAACACAAGCTCCAACACCAACACAAGCTCCAACACCAACACAAGCTCCATACACAAGCTCCAACACCAACACAACGTCCGACATCCATACACAACACCACCTGCAACACCAACACAACATCGATACACCACCTGCAACATCGATACACCACCTGCAACATCGATACACCACCTGCAACATCGATACACCACCTGCAACATCGATACACCACCTGCAACATCGATACACCACCTGCGACACCCATACACCACCTGCGACACCCATACACCACCTGCGACACCCATACACCACCTGCGACACCCATACACCACCTGCGACACCCATACACAACCTCCGACACCCATACACAACCTCCGACACCCATACACAACCTCCGACACCCATACACAACCTCCGACACAACCTCCGACACCCATACACCACCTGCGACACCCATACACCACCTGCGACACCCATACACCACCTCCGACACAACCTCAAACACCCATACACAACCTAACCCTAACCTGCAACCTCCATACACAACCTGCAACCTCCATACACAACCTCCATACACAACCTCCAACACCAACAGAACCTCCATACACAACCTCCAACACCAACACAACCTCCGACATCCATACACAACACCACCTCCGACACCCATACACCACCTCCGACACCCATACACCACCTCCGACACCCATACACCACCTCCGACACCCATACACCACCTCCGACACCCATACACAACCTCCGACACCCATACACAACCTGCAACTTCCGACACCCATACACAACCTCCGACACCCATACACAACCTGCAACCTCCGACACCCATACACAACCTCCGACACCCATACACAACCTGCAACCTCCGACACCCATACACAACCTCCGACACCCATACACAACCTGCAACCTCCGACACCCATACACAACCTCCGACACCCATACACCACCTGCGACACCCATACACCACCTGCGACACCCATACACCACCTGCGACACCCATACACCACCTGCGACACCCATACACCACCTGCGACACCCATACACCACCTGCGACACAACCTCAAACACCCATACACAACCTAACCCTAACCTGCAACCTCCATACACAACCTGCAACCTCCATACACAACCACCAACACAACCTCCAACACCAACACAACCTCCATACACAACCTCCAACACCAACACAACCTCCGACATCCATACACAACACCACCTGCAACATCGATACTACACCTGCAACATCGATACTACACCTGCAACATCGATACTACACCTGCAACATCGATACACCACCTGCAACATCGATACACCACCTCCGACACCCATACACAACCTCCAACACTACCTCCGACATCCATACACAACCTGCAACCTCCGACACCCATACACAACCTCCGACACCCATACACCACCTGCGACACCCATACACCACCTGCGACACCCATACACCACCTGCGACACCCATACACCACCTGCGACACCCATACACCACCTGCGACACAACCTCAAACACCCATACACAACCTAACCCTAACCTGCAACCTCCATACACAACCTGCAACCTCCATACACAACCACCAACACAACCTCCAACACCAACACAACCTCCATACACAACCTCCAACACCAACACAACCTCCGACATCCATACACAACACCACCTGCAACATCGATACTACACCTGCAACATCGATACTACACCTGCAACATCGATACTACACCTGCAACATCGATACACCACCTGCAACATCGATACACCACCTCCGACACCCATACACAACCTCCAACACTACCTCCGACATCCATACACAACCTGCAACCTCCGACACCCATACACAACCTCCGACATCCATACACAACCTGCAACTTCCGACACCCATACACAACCTCCGACACCCATACACAACCTCCAACACAACCTCCGACACCCATACACAACCTCCGACACCCATACACAACCTCTGACACAACCTCCGACACCCATACACAACCTCTGACACAACCTCCGACACCCATACACAACCTCCGACACCCATACACAACCTCCGACACCCATACACAACCTCCGACACAACCTCCGACACCCATACACAACCTCCGACACCCATCCACAACCTCCGACACAACCTCCGACACCCATCCACAACCTCCGACACAACCTCCGACACCCATCCACAACCTCCGACACAACCTCCGACACCCATCCACAACCTCCGACACCCATCCACAACCTCCGACACAACCTCCGACACCCATCCACAACCTCCGACACCCATCCACAACCTCCGACACAACCTCCGACACCCATCCACAACCTCCGACACCCATCCACAACCTCCGACACAACCTCCGACACCCATCCACAACCTCCGACACCCATCCACAACCTCCGACACAACCTCCGACACCCATCCACAACCTCCGACACCCATCCACAACCTCCGACACAACCTCCGACACCCATCCACAACCTCCGACACCCATCCACAACCTCCGACACAACCTCCGACACCCATCCACAACCTCCGACACCCATACACCACCTGCGACACCCATACACCACCTGCGACACCCATACACCACCTGCGACACCCATACACCACCTGCGACACAACCTCAAACACCCATACACAACCTAACCCTAACCTGCAACCTCCATACACAACCTGCAACCTCCATACACAACCACCAACACAACCTCCATACACAACCTCCAACACCAACACAACCTCCGACATCCATACACAACACCACCTGCAACATCGATACTACACCTGCAACATCGATACTACACCTGCAACATCGATACTACACCTGCAACATCGATACACCACCTGCAACATCGATACACCACCTCCGACACCCATACACAACCTCCAACACTACCTCCGACATCCATACACAACCTGCAACCTCCGACACCCATACACAACCTCCGACATCCATACACAACCTGCAACTTCCGACACCCATACACAACCTCCGACACCCATACACAACCTCCAACACAACCTCCGACACCCATACACAACCTCCGACACCCATACACAACCTCTGACACAACCTCCGACACCCATACACAACCTCTGACACAACCTCCGACACCCATACACAACCTCCGACACCCATACACAACCTCCGACACCCATACACAACCTCCGACACAACCTCCGACACCCATACACAACCTCCGACACCCATCCACAACCTCCGACACAACCTCCGACACCCATCCACAACCTCCGACACAACCTCCGACACCCATCCACAACCTCCGACACAACCTCCGACACCCATCCACAACCTCCGACACCCATCCACAACCTCCGACACAACCTCCGACACCCATCCACAACCTCCGACACCCATCCACAACCTCCGACACAACCTCCGACACCCATCCACAACCTCCGACACCCATCCACAACCTCCGACACAACCTCCGACACCCATCCACAACCTCCGACACCCATCCACAACCTCCGACACAACCTCCGACACCCATCCACAACCTCCGACACCCCTCCGACACCTGCGACACCCATACACCACCTGCGACACCCATACACCACCTGCGACACCCATACACCACCTGCAACACCCATTCACCACCTGCGACTCCCATACACAACCTGCAACACAACCTCTGACATCCATACACAACACAACCTCCAACACCACCTGCAACACCAACACAACCTCCAACACCCTTACACAACCTCCAACACAACCTCACCCTAACCCTAACCTGCAACCTCCATACACAACCTGCAACCTCCATACACAACCTCCATACACAACCACCAACACAAGCTCCAACACCAACACAAGCTCCAACACCAACACAAGCTCCATACACAAGCTCCAACACCAACACAACGTCCGACATCCATACACAACACCACCTGCAACACCAACACAACATCGATACACCACCTGCAACATCGATACACCACCTGCAACATCGATACACCACCTGCAACATCGATACACCACCTGCAACATCGATACACCACCTCCGACACCGATACACCACCTCCGACACCCATACACCACCTGCAACCTCCATACACAACCTCCGACACCCATACACAACCTCCGACACCCATACACAACCTCCGACACCCATACACAACCTCCGACACAACCTCCGACACCCATCCACAACCTCCGACACAACCTCCGACACCCATCCACAACCTCCGACACCCATCCACAACCTCCGACACAACCTCCGACACCCATCCACAACCTCCGACACAACCTCCGACACCCATCCACAACCTCCGACACCCCTCCGACACCCCTCCGACACCCATCCGACACCTGCGACACCCATACACCACCTCCGACACCCATACACAACCTCTGACACAACCTCTGACATCCATACACAACACAACCTCCAACACCACCTGCAACACCAACACAACCTCCAACACCCTTACACAACCTCCAACACAACCTCACCCTAACCCTAACCTGCAACCTCCATACACAACCTGCAACCTCCATACACAACCACCAACACAAGCTCCAACACCAACACAAGCTCCAACACCAACACAAGCTCCATACACAAGCTCCAACACCAACACAACGTCCGACATCCATACACACCACCTGCAACACCAACACAACATCGATACACCACCTGCAACATCGATACACCACCTGCAACATCGATACACCACCTGCAACATCGATACACCACCTCCGACACCCATACACAACCTCCGACACCCATACACAACCTGCAACCTCCATACACAACCTCCGACACCCATACACAACCTGCAACCTCCGACACCCATAGACAACCTCCGACACCCATAGACAACCTCCGACACCCATAGACAACCTCCGACACCCATAGACAACCTCCGACACCCATAGACAACCTCCGACACCCATAGACAACCTCCGACACCCATAGACACCACCTGCAACATCGATACACCACCTGCAACATCGATACACCACCTCCGACACCCATACACAACCTCCGACACCCATACACAACCTGCAACCTCCATACACAACCTCCGACACCCATACACAACCTGCAACCTCCGACACCCATAGACAACCTCCGACACCCATAGACAACCTCCGACACCCATAGACAACCTCCGACACCCATAGACAACCTCCGACACCCATAGACACCCATACGCAACCTCTGACACCCATACGCAACCTCTGACACCCATACGCAACCTCTGACACCCATACGCAACCTCTGACACCCATACGCAACCTCTGACACCCATACGCAACCTCTGACACCCATACGCAACCTCTGACACCCATACGCAACCTCTGACACCCATACGCAACCTCTGACACCCATACGCAACCTCTGACACCCATACGCAACCTCTGACACCCATACGCAACCTCTGACACCCATACGCAACCTCTGACACCCATACGCAACCTCTGACACCCATACGCAACCTCTGACACCCATACGCAACCTCTGACACCCATACGCAACCTCTGACACCCATACGCAACCTCTGACACCCATACGCAACCTCTGACACCCATACGCAACCTCTGACACCCATACGCAACCTCTGACACCCATACGCAACCTCTGACACCCATACGCAACCTCTGACACCCATACGCAACCTCTGACACCACCTCCGACACCCATACACAACCTCTGACACCACCTCCGACACCCATACACAACCTCTGACACCACCTCCGACACCCATACACAACCTCCGACACCCATACACAACCTCCGACACGACCTCCGACACCCATCCACAACCTCCGACACCCATCCACAACCTCCGACACAACCTCCGACACCCATCCACAACCTCCGACACCTGCGACACCCATACACCACCTGCGACACCCATTCACCACCTGCGACTCCCATACACCACCTGCGACACCCATTCACCACCTGCGACTCCCATACACAACCTGCAACACAACCTCTGACATCCATACACAACACAACCTCCAACACCACCTGCAACACCAACACAACCTCCAACACCCTTACACAACCTCCAACACAACCTCACCCTAACCCTAACCTGCAACCTCCATACACAACCTGCAACCTCCATACACAACCTCCATACACAACCACCAACACAAGCTCCAACACCAACACAAGCTCCATACACAAGCTCCAACACCAACACAACGTCCGACATCCATACACAACACCACCTGCAACACCAACACAACATCGATACACCACCTGCAACATCGATACACCACCTGCAACATCGATACACCACCTGCAACATCGATACACCACCTGCAACATCGATACACCACCTGCAACATCGATACACCACCTCCGACACCCATACACCACCTCCGACACCCATACACCACCTGCAACCTCCATACACAACCTCTGACACCCATACACAACCTCCATACACAACCTCCGACACCCATACACAACCTCCGACACCCATACACAACCTCCGACACCCATACACAACCTCCGACACAACCTCCGACACCCATCCACAACCTCCGACACAACCTCCGACACCCATCCACAACCTCCGACACCCATCCACAACCTCCGACACAACCTCCGACACCCATCCACAACCTCCGACACCCATCCACAACCTCCGACACCCCTCCGACACCCATACGCAACCTCCGACACCCATACGCAACCTCCGACACAACCTCCGACACCCATACGCAACCTCCGACACCACCTCCGACACCCATACACAACCTCCGACACCCATACACAACCTCCGACACAACCTCCGACACCCATCCACAACCTCCGACACCCATCCACAACCTCCGACACAACCTCCGACACCCATCCACAACCTCCGACACCCATCCACAACCTCCGACACAACCTCCGACACCCATCCACAACCTCCGACACCCCTCCGACACCCCTCCGACACCCCTCCGACACCTGCGACACCCATACACCACCTGCGACACCCATTCACCACCTGCGACTCCCATACACCACCTGCGACACCCATTCACCACCTGCGACTCCCATACACAACCTGCAACACAACCTCTGACATCCATACACAACACAACCTCCAACACCACCTGCAACACCAACACAACCTCCAACACCCTTACACAACCTCCAACACAACCTCACCCTAACCCTAACCTGCAACCTCCATACACAACCTGCAACCTCCATACACAACCTCCATACACAACCACCAACACAAGCTCCAACACCAACACAAGCTCCATACACAAGCTCCAACACCAACACAACGTCCGACATCCATACACAACACCACCTGCAACACCAACACAACATCGATACACCACCTGCAACATCGATACACCACCTGCAACATCGATACACCACCTGCAACATCGATACACCACCTCCGACACCCATACACCACCTCCGACACCCATACACCACCTGCAACCTCCATACACAACCTCTGACACCCATACACAACCTCCATACACAACCTCCGACACCCATACACAACCTCCGACACAACCTCCGACACCCATCCACAACCTCCGACACAACCTCCGACACCCATCCACAACCTCCGACACCCATCCACAACCTCCGACACAACCTCCGACACCCATCCACAACCTCCGACACCCATCCACAACCTCCGACACCCCTCCGACACCCCTCCGACACCCATACACAACCTCTGACACAACCTCTGACATCCATACACAACACAACCTCCAACACCACCTGCAACACCAACACAACCTCCAACACCCTTACACAACCTCCAACACAACCTCACCCTAACCCTAACCTGCAACCTCCATACACAACCTGCAACCTCCATACACAACCTCCATACACAACCACCAACACAAGCTCCAACACCAACACAAGCTCCAACACCAACACAAGCTCCATACACAAGCTCCAACACCAACACAACGTCCGACATCCATACACAACACCACCTGCAACACCAACACAACATCGATACACCACCTGCAACATCGATACACCACCTGCAACATCGATACACCACCTGCAACATCGATACACCACCTGCAACATCGATACACCACCTGCAACATCGATACACCACCTCCGACACCCATACACAACCTCCGACACCCATACACAACCTCCGACACCCATACACAACCTCCGACACCCATACACAACCTCCGACACCCATACACAACCTCCGACACCCATACACAACCTGCAACCTCCATACACAACCTCCGACACCCATACACAACCTCCGACACCCATACGCAACCTCCGACACCCATACGCAACCTCCGACACCCATACGCAACCTCCGACACCCATACGCAACCTCCGACACAACCTCCGACACCCATACACAACCTCCGACACCACCTCCGACACCCATACACAACCTCCGACACCCATACACAACCTCCGACACCCATACACAACCTCCGACACCCATACACAACCTCCGACACAACCTCCGACACCCATACACAACCTCCGACACCCATACACAACCTCCGACACCCATTCACAACCTCCGACACAACCTCCGACACCCATCCACAACCTCCGACACAACCTCCGACACCCATCCACAACCTCCGACACCCATCCACAACCTCCGACACAACCTCCGACACCCATCCACAACCTCCGACACCCATCCACAACCTCCGACACCCCTCCGACACCCCTCCGACACCCATACACCACCTGCGACACCCATACACCACCTGCGACACCCATTCACCACCTGCGACTCCCATACACAACCTGCAACACAACCTCTGACATCCATACACAACACAACCTCCAACACCACCTGCAACACCAACACAACCTCCAACACCCTTACACAACCTCCAACACAACCTCACCCTAACCCTAACCTGCAACCTCCATACACAACCTGCAACCTCCATACACAACCTCCATACACAACCACCAACACAAGCTCCAACACCAACACAAGCTCCATACACAAGCTCCAACACCAACACAACGTCCGACATCCATACACAACACCACCTGCAACACCAACACAACATCGATACACCACCTGCAACATCGATACACCACCTGCAACATCGATACACCACCTCCGACACCCATACACCACCTCCGACACCCATACACCACCTCCGACACCCATACACCACCTGCAACATCGATACACCACCTGCAACATCGATACACCACCTGCAACATCGATACACCACCTGCAACATCGATACACCACCTGCAACATCGATACACCACCTCCGACACCCATACACAACCTCCGACACCCATACACAACCTCCGACACCCATACACAACCTCCGACACCCATACACAACCTCCGACACAACCTCCGACACCCATCCACAACCTCCGACAAACCTCCGACACCCATCCACAACCTCCGACACCCATCCACAACCTCCGACACAACCTCCGACACCCATCCACAACCTCCGACACCCATCCACAACCTCCGACACCCATCCACAACCTCCGACACCCCTCCGACACCCATCCGACACCTGCGACACCCATACACCACCTGCGACACCCATACACAACCTGCAACACAACCTCTGACATCCATACACAACACAACCTCCAACACAACCTCCAACACCACCTGCAACACCAACACAACCTCCAACACCCTTACACAACCTCCAACACAACCTCACCCTAACCCTAACCTGCAACCTCCATACACAACCTGCAACCTCCATACACAACCTCCATACACAACCACCAACACAAGCTCCAACACCAACACAAGCTCCAACACCAACACAAGCTCCATACACAAGCTCCAACACCAACACAACGTCCGACATCCATACACAACACCACCTGCAACACCAACACAACATCGATACACCACCTGCAACATCGATACACCACCTGCAACATCGATACACCACCTGCAACATCGATACACCACCTGCAACATCGATACACCACCTGCAACATCGATACACCACCTGCAACATCGATACACCACCTGCAACATCGATACACCACCTGCAACATCGATACACCACCTGCAACATCGATACACCACCTGCAACATCGATACACAACCTCCGACACCGATACACAACCTCCGACACCCATACACAACCTCCGACACCCATACACAACCTGCAACCTCCATACACAACCTCCGACACCCATACACAACCTCCGACACCCATACACAACCTGCAACTTCCGACACCCATAGACAACCTCCGACACCCATAGACACCCATACGCAACCTCCGACACCCATACGCAACCTCCGACACCCATACACATCCTCCGACACAACCTCCGACACCCATACACAACCTCCGACACCCATACACCACCTGCGACACCCATACACCACCTGCGACACCCATACACCACCTCCGACACCCATACACAACCTCCGACACCACCTCCGACACCCATACACAACCTCCGACACCACCTCCGACACCCATACACAACCTCCGACACCCATACACAACCTGCAACCTCCATACACAACCTCCGACACCCATACACAACCTGCAACCTCCGACACCCATAGACAACCTCCGACACCCATAGACAACCTCCGACACCCATAGACAACCTCCGACACCCATAGACAACCTCCGACACCCATAGACACCCATACGCAACCTCTGACACCCATACGCAACCTCTGACACCCATACGCAACCTCTGACACCCATACGCAACCTCTGACACCCATACGCAACCTCTGACACCCATACGCAACCTCTGACACCCATACGCAACCTCTGACACCCATACGCAACCTCTGACACCCATACGCAACCTCTGACACCCATACGCAACCTCTGACACCCATACGCAACCTCTGACACCCATACGCAACCTCTGACACCCATACGCAACCTCTGACACCCATACGCAACCTCTGACACCCATACGCAACCTCTGACACCCATACGCAACCTCTGACACCCATACGCAACCTCTGACACCCATACGCAACCTCTGACACCCATACGCAACCTCTGACACCCATACGCAACCTCTGACACCCATACGCAACCTCTGACACCCATACGCAACCTCTGACACCCATACGCAACCTCTGACACCCATACGCAACCTCTGACACCACCTCCGACACCCATACGCAACCTCTGACACCACCTCCGACACCCATACACAACCTCCGACACCCATACACAACCTCTGACACCACCTCCGACACCCATACACAACCTCCGACACCCATACACAACCTCCGACACAACCTCCGACACCCATACACAACCTCCGACACAACCTCCGACACCCATCCACAACCTCCGACACCCATCCACAACCTCCGACACAACCTCCGACACCCATCCACAACCTCCGACACCTGCGACACCCATACACCACCTGCGACACCCATTCACCACCTGCGACTCCCATACACCACCTGCGACACCCATTCACCACCTGCGACTCCCATACACAACCTGCAACACAACCTCTGACATCCATACACAACACAACCTCCAACACCACCTGCAACACCAACACAACCTCCAACACCCTTACACAACCTCCAACACAACCTCACCCTAACCCTAACCTGCAACCTCCATACACAACCTGCAACCTCCATACACAACCTCCATACACAACCACCAACACAAGCTCCAACACCAACACAAGCTCCATACACAAGCTCCAACACCAACACAACGTCCGACATCCATACACAACACCACCTGCAACACCAACACAACATCGATACACCACCTGCAACATCGATACACCACCTGCAACATCGATACACCACCTGCAACATCGATACACCACCTGCAACATCGATACACCACCTGCAACATCGATACACCACCTCCGACACCCATACACCACCTCCGACACCCATACACCACCTGCAACCTCCATACACAACCTCTGACACCCATACACAACCTCCATACACAACCTCCGACACCCATACACAACCTCCGACACCCATACACAACCTCCGACACCCATACACAACCTCCGACACAACCTCCGACACCCATCCACAACCTCCGACACAACCTCCGACACCCATCCACAACCTCCGACACCCATCCACAACCTCCGACACAACCTCCGACACCCATCCACAACCTCCGACACCCATCCACAACCTCCGACACCCCTCCGACACCCATACGCAACCTCCGACACCCATACGCAACCTCCGACACAACCTCCGACACCCATACGCAACCTCCGACACCACCTCCGACACCCATACACAACCTCCGACACCCATACACAACCTCCGACACAACCTCCGACACCCATCCACAACCTCCGACACCCATCCACAACCTCCGACACAACCTCCGACACCCATCCACAACCTCCGACACCCATCCACAACCTCCGACACAACCTCCGACACCCATCCACAACCTCCGACACCCCTCCGACACCCCTCCGACACCTGCGACACCCATACACCACCTGCGACACCCATTCACCACCTGCGACTCCCATACACCACCTGCGACACCCATTCACCACCTGCGACTCCCATACACAACCTGCAACACAACCTCTGACATCCATACACAACACAACCTCCAACACCACCTGCAACACCAACACAACCTCCAACACCCTTACACAACCTCCAACACAACCTCACCCTAACCCTAACCTGCAACCTCCATACACAACCTGCAACCTCCATACACAACCTCCATACACAACCACCAACACAAGCTCCAACACCAACACAAGCTCCATACACAAGCTCCAACACCAACACAACGTCCGACATCCATACACAACACCACCTGCAACACCAACACAACATCGATACACCACCTGCAACATCGATACACCACCTGCAACATCGATACACCACCTGCAACATCGATACACCACCTCCGACACCCATACACCACCTCCGACACCCATACACCACCTGCAACCTCCATACACAACCTCTGACACCCATACACAACCTCCATACACAACCTCCGACACCCATACACAACCTCCGACACAACCTCCGACACCCATCCACAACCTCCGACACAACCTCCGACACCCATCCACAACCTCCGACACCCATCCACAACCTCCGACACAACCTCCGACACCCATCCACAACCTCCGACACCCATCCACAACCTCCGACACCCCTCCGACACCCCTCCGACACCCATACACAACCTCTGACACAACCTCTGACATCCATACACAACACAACCTCCAACACCACCTGCAACACCAACACAACCTCCAACACCCTTACACAACCTCCAACACAACCTCACCCTAACCCTAACCTGCAACCTCCATACACAACCTGCAACCTCCATACACAACCTCCATACACAACCACCAACACAAGCTCCAACACCAACACAAGCTCCAACACCAACACAAGCTCCATACACAAGCTCCAACACCAACACAACGTCCGACATCCATACACAACACCACCTGCAACACCAACACAACATCGATACACCACCTGCAACATCGATACACCACCTGCAACATCGATACACCACCTGCAACATCGATACACCACCTGCAACATCGATACACCACCTGCAACATCGATACACCACCTCCGACACCCATACACAACCTCCGACACCCATACACAACCTCCGACACCCATACACAACCTCCGACACCCATACACAACCTCCGACACCCATACACAACCTGCAACCTCCATACACAACCTGCAACCTCCATACACAACCTCCGACACCCATACACAACCTCCGACACCCATACGCAACCTCCGACACCCATACGCAACCTCCGACACCCATACGCAACCTCCGACACCCATACGCAACCTCCGACACCCATACGCAACCTCCGACACAACCTCCGACACCCATACACAACCTCCGACACCACCTCCGACACCCATACACAACCTCCGACACCCATACACAACCTCCGACACCCATACACAACCTCCGACACCCATACACAACCTCCGACACAACCTCCGACACCCATACACAACCTCCGACACCCATACACAACCTCCGACACCCATTCACAACCTCCGACACAACCTCCGACACCCATCCACAACCTCCGACACAACCTCCGACACCCATCCACAACCTCCGACACCCATCCACAACCTCCGACACAACCTCCGACACCCATCCACAACCTCCGACACCCATCCACAACCTCCGACACCCCTCCGACACCCCTCCGACACCCATACACCACCTGCGACACCCATACACCACCTGCGACACCCATTCACCACCTGCGACTCCCATACACAACCTGCAACACAACCTCTGACATCCATACACAACACAACCTCCAACACCACCTGCAACACCAACACAACCTCCAACACCCTTACACAACCTCCAACACAACCTCACCCTAACCCTAACCTGCAACCTCCATACACAACCTGCAACCTCCATACACAACCTCCATACACAACCACCAACACAAGCTCCAACACCAACACAAGCTCCATACACAAGCTCCAACACCAACACAACGTCCGACATCCATACACAACACCACCTGCAACACCAACACAACATCGATACACCACCTGCAACATCGATACACCACCTGCAACATCGATACACCACCTCCGACACCCATACACCACCTCCGACACCCATACACCACCTCCGACACCCATACACCACCTGCGACACCCATACACCACCTGCAACATCGATACACCACCTGCAACATCGATACACCACCTGCAACATCGATACACCACCTGCAACATCGATACACCACCTGCAACATCGATACACCACCTCCGACACCCATACACAACCTCCGACACCCATACACAACCTCCGACACCCATACACAACCTCCGACACAACCTCCGACACCCATCCACAACCTCCGACAAACCTCCGACACCCATCCACAACCTCCGACACCCATCCACAACCTCCGACACAACCTCCGACACCCATCCACAACCTCCGACACCCATCCACAACCTCCGACACCCATCCACAACCTCCGACACCCCTCCGACACCCATCCGACACCTGCGACACCCATACACCACCTGCGACACCCATACACAACCTGCAACACAACCTCTGACATCCATACACAACACAACCTCCAACACAACCTCCAACACCACCTGCAACACCAACACAACCTCCAACACCCTTACACAACCTCCAACACAACCTCACCCTAACCCTAACCTGCAACCTCCATACACAACCTGCAACCTCCATACACAACCTCCATACACAACCACCAACACAAGCTCCAACACCAACACAAGCTCCAACACCAACACAAGCTCCATACACAAGCTCCAACACCAACACAACGTCCGACATCCATACACAACACCACCTGCAACACCAACACAACATCGATACACCACCTGCAACATCGATACACCACCTGCAACATCGATACACCACCTGCAACATCGATACACCACCTGCAACATCGATACACCACCTGCAACATCGATACACCACCTGCAACATCGATACACCACCTGCGACACCGATACACAACCTCCGACACCCATACACAACCTCCGACACCCATACACAACCTGCAACCTCCATACACAACCTCCGACACCCATACACAACCTCCGACACCCATACACAACCTGCAACTTCCGACACCCATAGACAACCTCCGACACCCATAGACACCCATACGCAACCTCCGACACCCATACGCAACCTCCGACACCCATACACATCCTCCAACACAACCTCCGACACCCATACACAACCTCCGACACCCATACACCACCTGCGACACCCATACACCACCTGCGACACCCATACACCACCTGCGACACCCATACACCACCTCCGACACCCATACACAACCTCCGACACCACCTCCGACACCCATACACAACCTCCGACACCACCTCCGACACCCATACACAACCTCCGACACCCATACACAACCTGCAACCTCCATACACAACCTCCGACACAACCTCCGACACCCATACACCACCTCCGACACCCATACACAACCTCCGACACCACCTCCGACACCCATACACAACCTCCGACACCACCTCCGACACCCATACACAACCTCCGACACCACCTCCGACACCCATACACAACCTCCGACACCACCTCCGACACCCATACACAACCTCCGACACCACCTCCGACACCCATACACAACCTCCGACACCCATACACAACCTCCGACACCCATACACAACCTGCAACTTCCGACACCCATACACAACCTCCGACACCCATACACAACCTGCAACTTCCGACACCCATACGCAACCTCAGACACCCATACACATCCTCCAACACAACCTCCGACACCCATACACAACCTCCGACACCCATACACCACCTGCGACACCCATACACCACCTGCGACACCCATACACCACCTGCGACACCCATACACCACCTGCGACACCAAAACAACCTCCATACACAACCTCCGACGCAACCTGCAACCTCCGACGCAACCTGCAACCTCCGACACCCACACACAACCTTCAACCTCCGACACCCACACACAACCTCCGACACCCACACACAACCTCCGACACCCACACACAACCTCCGACACCCACACACAACCTCCGACACCCACACACAACCTCCGACACCATAACAACCTCCATACACTACCTCCATCACCAACACAACCTCCATCACCAACACAACCTCCATACACAACCTCCAACACAAACACAACCTCCAAACACAACCTCCAACACCAAAACAACCTCCAAACACAACCTCCAACACCAAAACAACCTCCATACCAGGGTACCCGTGGGTCCTTAAAAAGTCTTAAAATGTCTTAAATTTAGTTTTACATATTCAAGGTCTAAAAATGTCTTTAAATGTCTGGAATTTTAGGAGGGGAGGCATTAAAAAGTGTGTTGCTCTGTTTTATTTTACCAATGTATATCCCACAGATCATTTCCGCAACGGCCGTATACTCCGCCTAATGGCAGTAGTACGTTACCTAACAGGTGGAAACAGCAGACGATGCTTTAGCTGCCAGCACGCTGCTTTTCTTATTTGAGGGCTGCGGCGGGAACAACAATATAAGGCTCCGATGCAGACATGGGTAAATGTCCATTCAGTGAAGTGGCTGGAGGATGAAAACATATTGTGGCTAGCTGAAACCTTCCAGTGATTCGTATGAGGCGCGATGTGAACTTGCCGAAAAACATTTAAACTTGGTACAATGGGCTGTAAAGCGCTGGATTCTCATATGAAATCTGAAAAACACAAGCGATATGATAGCACTCGTAATAGTAATATGCATATCGAGTCATTCGCTGCTAACTGCAGTTTAACTGTAAGTGCCAAAAATGATTTGTCTACTGTGTAGTGCGACCAAACGTCTGTATTTCCCGGGACGTATTTCACGTCCTGTGAGGAAATGTCCTGATTTTTAAATTAGCTTCATTGGACCATTCAATTTAAATGTACAGGCACTAGGGCACTGCGCACGGCGCTGCATGTGCCGTAACCCCTCAAGCTTTGTTTATACATGACGCGTCGCGACCGTCGCGAGGTTTCGCGTGCCGACAATGACGTAATCGCGGTGGCTCCGCCCCTGCGCGAGGTCCCCGCATGCTGTTGCTTCGCGAGGTTGTGCACCCACCCCCCCCCCCCCCGTCAACAATTTACACTCGCAACCCTGGTATTATTTTTTCTTGTGAGAGGTATTAAAAAGGTCTTAAAAGTCATTGAATTTGAGATTTAAAAATGTGCAGATACCCTGCTCCATACACAACCTCCAACACCAAAACAACCTCCATACACAAAATCCATCACCAACACAACCCTCCATACACAACCTCCAACACCAAAACAACCCTCCATACACAACCTCCATCACCAACACAACCTCCATACACAACCTCCAATACCTACACAACCTCAGACATCCATACACTACACCACCTGCAACACCAACACTACACCACCTGCAACACCAACACTACACCACCTGCAACACCAACACTACACCACCTGCAACACCAACACTACACCACCTGCAACATCCATACACCACCTGTAACATCCATACACAACACAACCTGCAACACCCACCCATACACCACCTGTAACATCCATACACAACACAACCTGCAACACCCACCCACACACAACCTGCAACACCCACCCACACACAACCTGCAACACAACCTGCAACCTCCATACACAACCTCCATACACAGCCTGCAACACCCACACACAGCCTGCAACTTAAGGATGCTTGTGGAGACGGATCATTGCTGATTCGTTTTGGTCATGCCGGTACGACTTCAGCCCTTCTCTGCTTTCTCTACTGTTGTGCTGTGTTGTAAGGTGTCTCACCACCTATCTCTCTCTTTACATTTCTCTTGCAAATCCCTTATTCGAGTTACTATCTCCTGCGCCGCTACCTGGCCTATCTCAAGTTTTCCTCCATCTGTTTCTCTTCCTATCTGTTATTCATTTATTTTGGGAAGGTTTTGTTTTGTTGCGGCATTTTTGCCTGTAGCGACGAGTTTTTTCCGTGTCTTTGGAGTTGCCTTTGTTATTTTTATCCCCTCTCGCTACGGGTGAGTTTTGCTTTTTATGCGTTGATTTTTCCGCATTTTGTGTTCTATTTTCTCCCGAGTGTCTACGGTTGAGTTTCAGTTTACAGTAACACCAATACAGTAACACCAATACAACCGGCAACCTCCATACACAACCTGCAACTGCAACATCTGGTGGTTGTGTTTTTTATTTATTTTATTTTTTTTCCCCTGCCCTTGTCTTTTCCCTTTTTATTCTTTCTCTTCTCCTCTTTTCTTGGTCCACCTAACCCAATAATTATCAATTTGCATATTGTTATCACTATATTATACATAATTGTTATAATTGTCATTTGAACTGTACATAAAAACAAAGTTGTCCTCCAAAGATGGGGGGTAAAGGTGGGCCATTAAAAAAAAAAAAAAAAAAAAACCTGCAACATCCAAACACAACCTGCAACATCCAAACACAACCTGCAACATCTGGTGGTTGTGTTTTATATTTATTCATTTATTTTATTTTTTTCCCTGCCCTTGTATTTTCCCTTTTTATTCTTTCTCTCCCCCTCTTTTCTTGGTCCACCTAACCCCAATAATTATCACTTTGCATATTATCACTATATTATACATAATTGTTATAATTGTCATTTGAACTTTACATAAAAAGAGGTGGGCCATTAAAAAAAAAAAAAAAAAAAAAAACATCCAAACACAACCTGCAACATCTGGTGGTTGTGTTTTATATTTATTTATTTATTTTCCCCCTGCCCTTGTCTTTTCCCTTTTTATTCTTTCTTTTCTCCTCTTTTCTTGGTCCACCTAACCCCAATAATTATCACTTTGCATATTATCACTATATTATACATAATTGTTATAATTGTCATTTGAAATTTACATAAAAACAAAGTTGTCCTCCAAAGATTGGGGGGGGGGGTGGAGGTGGGCCATTTAAAAAAAAAAAAAAAAAAAAAAAAAACCTGCAACATCCAAACACAACCTGCAACATCTATACACAACCTGCAACATCTGGTGGTTGTGTTTTATATTTATTTATTTATTTTCCCCCTGCCCTTGTCTTTTCCCTTTTTATTCTTTCTCTCCCCCTCTTTTCTTGGTCCACCTAACCCCAATAATTATCACATTGCATATTATCACTATATTATACATAATTGTTATAATTGTCATTTGAACATCCATACTCATCCATGCAACATCCATACTCATCCATGCAACATCCATACTTATCCATGCAACATCCATGCAACATCCATACACAACCTCCAACACAACCTGCAACCTCCATACACAACATCCATACACAGCCTGCAACACCCACACACAGCCTGCAACTTAAGGAAGCTTGTGGAGACGGATCATTGCTGATTCATTTTGGTCATGCCGGTACGACTTTAGCCCTACTCTGCTTTCTCTACCGTTGTGCTGTGTTGTAAGGTGTCTCACCACCTATCTCTCTCTTTACATTTCTCTTGCAAATCCTATCACTTATTCGAGTTACTATCTCCTGTGCCGCTACCTGGCCTATCTCAAGTTTTCCTCCATCTGTTTCTCTTCCTATCTGTTATTCATTTATTTTGGGAAGGTTTTGTTTTGTTGCGGCATTTTTGCCTGTAGCGACGAGTTTTTTCCGTGTTTTTTGAGTTGCCTTTGTTATTTTTATCCCCTCACTACGGGTGAGTTTTGCTTTTTATGCGTTGATTTTTCCGCATTTTGTGTTCTATTTTCTCCCAAGTGTCTACGGTTGAGTTTCAGTTTACAGTTGGTTTTGCAACACCAACACAACCGGCAACCTCCATACACAACCTGCAACATCCATACACAACCTGCAACATCTGGTGGTTGTGTTTTTTATTTATTTATTTATTTTTCCCCTGCCTTTGTCTTTTCCCTTTTTATTCTTTCTCTTCTACTCTTTTCTTGGTCCACCTAAACCCAATAATTATCACTTTGCATATTGTTATCACTATATTATACATAATTGTTATAATTGTCATTTGAACTTTGGAGGACAACTTTGTTTTTATGTAAAGAGGGGGGGGGGGGTGGAGGTGGGCCATAAATAATGGGCCATCCATACACAACCTGCAACAACCTAACCCCAATAATTATCACTTTGCATATTGTTATCACTATATTATACACAATTGTTATAATTGTCATTTGAACTTTACATAAAAACAAAGTTGTCCTCCAAAGATGGGGGGGGGGGGGGGGGGGGGGTATAAAAAAAAAAAAACAACCTGCAACATGCATGCAACATTCATACACATCCTGCAACATCATTACACAACCTGCAACATCTGGTGGTTGTGTTTTATATTTATTTATTTATTTTATTGTTTTCCCTGCCCTTGTATTTTCCCTTTTTATTCTTTCTCTCCCCCTCTTTTCTTGGTCCACCTAACCCCAATAATTATCAATTTGCATATTGTTATCACTATATTATACATAATTGTTAATGTAAATCATCAATAAATGATGACCTGTTCAATGTACAAAGGTTTTGTTTTGTTGCGGCATTTTTGCCTGTAGCGACGAGTTTTTTCCGTGTCTTTGGAGTTGCCTTTGTTATTTTTATCCCCTCTCGGTACGGGTGAGTTTTGCTTTTTATGCGTTGATTTTTCCGCATTTTGTGTTCTATTTTCTCCCGAGTGTCTACGGTTGAGTTTCAGTTTACAGTAACACCAATACAGTAACACCAATACA